>NC_057802.1:237397164-237697164 GCF_018294505.1 Triticum aestivum | reverse complement strand
GTGCGGCAGGGGCTGGCACTATGAGCTCCAGTCCATGTTGTGGTCCATCCGCACCACCGCCACCAAGCCAACGGGCGAGACTCCGTTCTTACTCGTCTACGGAGCCGAAGCGGTTCTCCCTCACGAGGTCAAGCATTGCTCCACGCGCGTCTTGGCATTTGACGAGGTACGCCAGGATGCCATGCGGGGGATGGACCTCGTATTGGGGGAGGAACGCCACCGTCAAGCCTTGCTCCGAGTGGCAAGGTACCAGCAGGCGCTACGGCAGTACCACTACCACAGCATCCGCTCCAGGACGCTCGAGGTGGGCGATCTCGTCCTGAGGCGGGTGCTCTCCAGGGAAGGGCTGCATAAGCTCTCACCCATGTGGGAGGGCCCGTTTAGGATCGCCCGCGTTTCCAGGCTCGGCGCTGTGCGCCTGGAGACGCAGGACGGGATCCCCATCCAAAACGCGTGGAACATCCAGCACCTCCGGAAGTTCTACCCATGAAGCAAGGCCCAGTGCCTGTGAAGGTCTCCGCTCGTGACACCCTCACGTAATAATGAGTGGGGCCGTACATGCCCCGGAGTCTCCGGAGTGCCGCCGTTGGTCCTCGGGGGCTCCCTCCCACGTCCTAGTGGCAGCACTTAGCTCCGCGCTGCTGAGAAGACTAGACTAGGTGCCGGACGCGGCTGTTCATTTGCTTTCTGTAGCTAGTTTGCAACTTTTAATGAAATTTGGAGTTCTGGCGTTTCTCGAGTGCTTAGCTGAGTTTCCCCCCTTTTTACTTCGCCTGTTTCTTTGTCTTGCGTCAGGGGGGACGGCAGTTGCCCGATGTTCTCCCTCGCACGCCTCGCGCGAGGGCTGGGCTGGTGTGCGCGTGCGCTGGGTTAGCCCACGCCACGGGCACACCTAGCCAAAGCCCTATCGCCCCAGAGCTTCGGCTTCCTTGATCTTCACGAGGCGCCCTCGAATGAGCTCTAGATTGGCGCACCCCCTTAAGTCTGTGCCCCACGGGTACCGCGACGTGGTGCGCTAAGCCATGATTAGCCCATGCCTGAGGGCTCGCGCGAGGAGGAACAAGGCACCCGACAGATTTCCTAACAAATTCTGCAGCTTTGTGATGCCTCCCGTGGTCAGCGGCTCCCGAGTCGGAAACAAGGAGGCCTCACCAGATGCCAAAAGGCCTGCCCTCACGAGGCGGGAAGCTACCCCGAGCGTATCAAGCTAAGTTATCCCTCTACACATACGTGGAGCACGAATATCATAACACAACACAATAACAATAAACATAGCATAGTGGCATAAATACCACCGTTCATTACACGTCCCAGTAGGGCCATCTACTTTTTTCAAATGCAGGAAGAAAGGAATGGTTAAACAAAAGCGACCGCACGACCGCAGCGGCCCCCGGGCTCAGCTCAGCATGAGCCCTCCTCGCGCTTCACCGCCACATGGTGACGGGACGACCCGCCACCGTCCTCGAAGCGAGCCCGGCGGCTGGTTGTAGCCACCGCTGTTGGTGCTCTTGCTGGAAGAGGAGCTGCCACCGCTGGATGAACCACGGCCGTCGCCAAGGGCAAGTTCGCCCTCAGCCTCGTCACGACGGTCGCCAAGGCCGAGCTCATCGTGGCCGCCGCTGTCTTCGGGGCAGCACCCTATGCGGCGACCATCTTCCCCAAACACCCTCACGAAGCTGGAGCCAGGTGCCGGTCGGACTCTCCGACCACCCGATGAACTCCGGGAGCACCTCCGTCGAATGGAAGCGCGGCCGGGGAGGCCGGGCTACAACGGCGCGCCTCCCCTCGGCATGGGGGCTGCCTCGCCTCGGGCGGCCTCCGCCGCGAGAAGAGATGCCGCCGTGGCCGCCAAGGACAACGTCGGTCCCTGATGGAGTGCGCCCACGCCCCCAAGGTGCTACTACAGGGGTAGCGGCGTGCTTACGAGGGCGGCCCCACCATCTCTTGAGTGGCGGCGAGCCGGGCCCCTCCTGGCGAGCTTTCCCCTTCTCTGCGGCGTAGAACCTCTTCGTTGGCGCCATGGAGGCCGCAACAAGATGGCGAAGCGAGGAGGAAGAAGAAAGAGCAGGCGGTGAGGAGAAGGAGACGAGCATGGGGGGCTTCGCCCCTCTCCTCATTTATAGCCGAGAGGAGGCCAACCGACGACCTCCATGACCGCACGCAATGATGATCTTTTCTCTGCATGCAGCAGAGTCTCGTCAAGTCGAACAGTTGCCGAGGCAGTGTGGGGAAGTGGAGGCGCCCACGTCCCATCGATCGCCACATGTCGACCGAGGGCGCAGGCGGTTGGGGCCGCGGCGCTCCTCACTTGTCCCTTGGCTTTGCGTCGAAGCCAAGTTCGAGCCCGCCTTAGGGCCGGGGGCTATTGTCGGCGTCCTGGGAACGGGGCTACCCAGACTTGCCTGCTCGCGGCCCGTGGCGTGGCTCCATCGACGGCCCGGTACAGCCCAGCTTCAGCAGCAACTACTTAAGACCCTCGCTTGGGGCCGAGCCTCGCGAGGAGGACGACACCAAGACCTTCCTGGGGGCGGCCTCGTCAGGCTGGCTCCCGAGGATTGGAGATATTTATGCAAGGGGCACCTCATGAGGTTCACATGACGTGAGCCGTGACGACCAAGGCCAGGCGGGCGCCAGGCCGTGTACCAGTTTCCTCTTTGGTGCTAGGGAGGCAAGTGGAGGCGCGGAGTCCCGAGGAATGAGGCAAAGGTTTCAATATCGGTTGATGTAGGGTAGAACCCTAGTAGCCCGATCTTTCACGATTGGAGGGGATCCTACGATGAACATGAAGAACACAAGGGGAACACGAGGGAAAACGAGAGAGAAATCACTTAACCAACAAGAGTAGGTCACACATATGCTAGATTCTCGAAACACAAGGAGATACACGATATGAATCCAACAAATGACGATACATAGGTAACCGGTTCTTCTCCGTGAGGAGGTCTTGAGGTCTTCCGTTAGGTGTCTTGAATCCAAGTGGATCTTCTCCGAAGAGGCGACGGTCTCTCTCGGAGGAGCAGATCTGGATGGATGAGCGAGGCTCTATCTCACATATGAGCTATCACAACGCTAGCCCTAACTAGGAGGAGGAGGGGGTCTATTTATAGTCTTAGTGCAAATGGGGGCGAAGTGAAGGGGTACATGGGCCTCGGGCCCGTAACTGTACGCAGACAGGTACCAGATGTCTGCTGGGGACCGGTCATCCGGTGGCTCGTGGGCTTCCGGACGTCCAGTGGTCACCGGACTTCCGCTATTTCCGTTCTGTGCAGGTGGCGCCGGGCCTCCGGTGGATGGCTTCGGACTTCCGCTAATTTTGGCTCGGGTGTGGTGGTGCTGGATGTCCGGTCCTGGTCGGTCGTCCGCTTGCTTGGAGGTGTGGCTGGTCGTGCGGTCCTGGCCGGACGTCCGCTCGCTGTAGCTTGCGTTGGCTGGGACTTGGGTAGGTTGGGCTTCAGGTGACGGACGTCCGGTCCCGACCGGTCGTCCGATGGCTGTAGCTTTTGTGGCAGCTCTTCTTCTTGTTCTTCGCACTTGGTGTCCTCGCCATCTTGTCCTTTGGATGTAGATGTTCCGTGGCTTTCCTCCAAGTACCTGATCACACATAGTGTTTCTGCTTGAGGTAGCAGCCATGTCTCATGTATAGAAAGTGGTAGTTTGGAAAGGAGCGAGTTCACCTTATGTTCGATAGCCTTTGCTCGTGCTCTTGTCATTGGTCCAAGTGGTGTCGTGGGAGACGTAGGTAGGTCCATGGGGATGACCTTGGGATGCTCCGCATCATCGGTGCAACAAGACCAAGACCACCATGACGGCAAAACGGAGGTCATCGCGGACCCCACAGCAGCGTCACCACTAGAGCCTTTGGCAGGCGAACACTACTTTTATCAGGATAGCTTGCACTAGTTGTCTCCCTTCAAATTTGGCTGTTGTGGGATCCCTTCCCTCCTACATTTGGGAAGAGGACCAGAGCCTCTATAAATAGGACTTAGCCACCACCATAGTAGAGCATCTTGGATCGGAGCCATTCCACGAAGGCCATCTCACCAGCTCATCGAGCTCAAGAACACCTCACCTCCTGAGGCTGTTCATCCACTGTACTAGTTCATCCTCGGGCCCTCGAGGCAATCCACCACAAAGCTGGAGTAGGGTATTACACCGCAAGGTGGCCCGAACCAGGATAAATCTCTGTGTCTCTTGTTCCTTGGGTTCGTCGAGCTAGGCCGTGGAATCGTTGGGCAGGCAGGCTGGGGAGAGAGAGTTCTTCGTGTGCACCCCAGAGTTCGAACCTCTCAGGGGTCTACGGAACCCACAATCCGACAGTGGTAACAACCAGTCTCGCAACAACAATACCAGAACTTCATATGGTCGTGGTCAGGCTAACCACATTGATCTGAATGAAGCTCAAGACCAGCCTGCTACTGTGTTGGGTAATCTTCTTGTTAATTCAGTACCAGCTTTTGTTTTATTCGATTCAGGAGCATCGCATTCTTTCATATCAGAAGATTTTGCATTCATGCATGGCATTAAGTTCGAAGAGATGAACAACCCGCTAGTGGTACATACTTCTGCGGGTCAATGTCGAACCACCATGGCTAGCCACAACGTCCCCGTTGAAATTGAAGGGCTGGATTTCCATTTTTTTCCCATTGTTTTGAAGTCATCCAATATTGACCTCATTTTGGGAATGGAATAGTTGAAAACACATACCACTTCTATCATTTGCACCACTAAGACCGTCCATCTACTACATCCTTCTATTGAGATAGTAAGGTACCATGCTCATCTTGTTCAAAATGTTGAAGCACGGATTTATTCCTTGAATGCGTGAAACGCTTCTCCTTTTGTGAGAATTGAAAATGCTACATTGAAGTCTGAAGTATCTGTCCGGTCCACTTTCTCGATCAAGTTGAACGTCGCATCAATCAGAGAGCTATCAAATTTATTAAAGTTCAATGGTAAAATCATTCTTAAGATGAAGCCACTTGGGAACGTGAGGATCGTCTTCATGATGAATACCCGTTTTGTTTCCGTCTACCTCCTAAAATCTCGGGACAAGATTTCTTGTAGCAGAGGAGATTTGTAATGCCCAGATAATTAAGCTTGAGTAATTCTCTGCAAATGGTGCCATGTCATCATTTTCCCTGTTGCTAAATCCCCCTTTGATTCCATCCGGTTCAAATTCAAGTCTAAATTAAAGTCAAAATTTAAAGTTTTCAAAATGTCGAAACTAAAATGCTCAAAATGTGGCTAATATTCCATAACTAATATTTCTGAAGAAAACACATTTTTATAAAAGGTTTAAATGCACTGAAATAATTAAAATAGTGGCTTAAACAATTAATTAAATGTCATTTATAAATTATAAAATAATGAACTATTTTATTTATATACCAAACCATTTTGTGGCAGTGCTAATTATTGCAACTTATTTATGGGGCACAATTCCATATTTTACAAAAGTATTTTTGGGGCCTAGCAATTTGCAAAATAGAAAAACAAAATAAAAGAAAACAAATAAAAGAATAAAGGGTAAAACCTTCCCCTCCCCTGGGCCTTGGCCCAGCTAGCTCGCTAGCCCACCGCGCCCCATTCCCCTCCTCTGTTCACAGTGGAGGCGTGGATAGTGCCGATGGCCACCACGGCCCCGGCCATCGCCGTGGCACCCATACGCCGCGCTTCCTGCCTACATATGGCCGGCGCCCCCCCTCGTCGCCAAACCCAAGCCATACCCCCCAATCGCCCCCTCTGTGCACCGCTTGCGCCCGACGCCATTGCGTCACCTGGCCTGTGGACGCCCCGACCCCGTCACCCTCGTCGCCGTTCGTCACTGTCCTCCTCGTCTCATCCCCGCCGGTCTCCTTCGTGCCTCGACGCCCCTCTTCTCACCAACGGAGGGTGAGCAGACCCCTCTCCTTCTCTCTCCTGCGTCCCCTGTCCACCGCGCCCCTCGCGGTCGGCCGTGGCCAGACCGCGCCCCTCCGCGCCGACGTCGTCGCCCTGCGCCGTGTGCACATGCTCCCTGGCACCGCCGCGATCTGTCTGCGCGAACTCGTAGCCGTCGTCCGCCACGCCTTGATACGTCTCCGTCGTATCTATAATTTTTTATTATTTCATGCAATATTCTACAACTTTCATATACTTTTGGCAACTATTTATATTATTTTTGGGACTAACATATTGATCCAGTGCCCAGTGCCAGTTCCTGTTTGTTGCATGTATTTTGTTTCACAGAATATCCATATCAAACAGATTCCAAACGCGATAAAAACTTACGAGATTTTTTTGGAATATATGTGATTTTTGGGAAAAAGAATCAACGCGAGATGATGCCCGAGGTGCTCACAAGCCCTAGGGGCGCGCCCCCTACCCTGGGCACGTCTGGGAGGCTTGTGGCCACCCCGTAAGGTGGTTGGTGCCCTTCTTTCGCCACAACAAAGATAATATTTGGATAAAAATCGTGTTAAAATTCCAGCCCAATTGGAGTTATGGATCTCCGGGAATTTAAGAAACGGTGAAAGGCCGGAATCTTGGAACGCAGAAACATAAGGAAACAGAGAGAGAGAGAGAGAGAGATCCAATCTCGGAGGGGCTCCTGCCCTCCGACGCCATGGAGGCCATGGACCAGAGGGGAAACCCTCCTGACATCTAGGGGGTGAGGTCAAGGAAGAAGAAGAAGAAGGAGGGGGGCTCTCTCCCCCTCTCTCCTGGTGGCGCCGGAACACCGTCGAGGCCATCATCGTGACGACGATCTACACCAACAACTTCGCCGCCGTCATCACCAACTCTCCCCCCTCTATGCAGCGGTGTTACACCTCTTCTCCCCGCTGTAATCTCTACTTAAACATGGTGCTCAATGCTATATATTATTTCCCAATGATGTATGGCTATCCTATGATGTTTTGAGTAGATCCATTGTGTCCTATGGGTTGATTGATGATCATTATTGGTTTGAGTTGTATGTTTTATTATTGGTGATGTCCTATGGTGCTCTTTGTGTCGCGCAAGAGTGAGGGATCCCTGCTGTAGGGTTTGCAATATGTTCATGATTCGCTTATGGTGGGTCGTGTGAGTGACAGAAGCACATACCCGAGTAAGTAGGTTGTTTGCGTATGGGAGTAAAGAGGACTTGATACTTTAATGCTGTGGTTGGGTTTTACCTTAAGATATTTAGTAGTTGCGGATGCTTACTAGAGTTCCAGTCATAAGTTCATACGATCCAAGTAGAGAAAGTATGTTAGCTTATGCCTCTCCCTCATATAAAATTGCAATTATGATTACCGGTCTAGTTATCGATTGCCTAGGGACAAATAACTTTCTCGCGTTACAAAAAGCTCTCTACTAAAACTAACTTAGTTGTTTATTTATCTAAACATCCCCTATCTTTTATTTACGTGTTCTTTATTATCTTGCAAACTTATCCTATCACACCTACAAAGTACTTCTAGTTTCATACTTGTTCTTGGTAAAGCGAACATTAAGCGTGTGTAGAGTTGTTTCGGTGGTCTCGGAATATTTGTTCTACCTTTAGCTCCTCGTTGGATTCGACACTCATACTTATCGAAACAGGCTATAATTGATCCCCTATATTTGTGGGTTATCAAGACCTTTTTCTGGCGCTGTTCCCAGGGAGCAACAACGTGGGGGTGAATATTCTCGTGTGTGCTTGTTTGCTTTATCACTAAGTAGATTTTATTTGTTGTTTTAAATTGTTCTGTATCTTTAGTTATGGATATGGAACACGAAATACCAAAAAATTAGGTGTACTTGCTACTCATGGAGATGGGGAACCTCCTAAAACCCTTGATGCTCGCTATGTGGAACATATTAAACACTACTTTGATAATCCTGAGAAAACCCCGTTCAATTTGATAATGGGAGACACGTTGGATCAACGTGAGTACTTTAGGGATTATCGCTTGACTCAAAAAGGGAAACTCTTATGGGTTCATATTCATATGTTGCATTAGTATGCTCAGAATTTATGCTTGAGATATGATTATACTTGTTGCTCTAGGATGAAGGCTTCACACCTTCCCTTTTCATGTAAATTTAATGATAATGAAACCTTGGCTTCTTATGCTAATGTTATATATGATTACTATGATGTGGAACAAATAGAAGAATTCGTTGCTTTTGAGGGTGCCTATGAAATTGATTCTTTGTTTGTAAAGTGTGAAAATCATGATGATGCTGTTTACAGGCCTGAAAATTATTCTATACTAAAATATTGCTATGAGAATTATGAATATAATGCCAATATTAATGTGTTTATTGATAAAGTCTCGCTGTCCAAGAAGAGATTAATATTTTGCAGGAATCTACGGAAGAAGAAATTGATAACACTGTGAGCTCATTGGATGAAAAAGGTGACAAGGAGAGCGAAGAACAAAAGGAGGAAGAGCGGATTAGCTACCCGTGCCCACCTTCTAATGAGAGTAACTCTTCAACTCATACATTGTTTAATTTCCCTTCATGCTTATCGAAGGACGAATCCTATGATAATTTCTATGATCCCTTGGATTCGTTTGAAATATCCCTTTTTGACAAAATTGATGCTTGCTATGCTTGTGGCCATGATGCCAATATGAATTATGCTTATGGAGATGAACTTGCTATAGTTCCTTATGTTATGAATGAAATTGTTGCTATTGCACCCACACATGATAGTCCTATTATCTTTCTGAATTCTCCCAACTACACTATATTGGAGAAATTTGTGCTTATTAAGGATTATATTGATGGGTTGCGTTTTACTATTACACATGATGATTTTGATGAATATAATATGCATGAGTTTGCTGCTCCTACCTGCAGTTATTATGAGAGAGGAACTACATCTCCACCTCTCTATGTTTCCAATACAATAAAATTGCAAGAAACTGTTTATACTATGCATTGGCCTTTACTTAATGTGCATGAATTGTTCTTTTATGACATCCCGATGCATAGGAAGAGAGTTAGACTTTGTTGTTGCATGATATATGTTACTTTGTGCTCAATACTAAATTACAAATCTTTGTTAATTAAAATTGGCTTTGATATACCTTGGGATCTGGGTGGATCCATTACTTGAGCACTATATGCCTAGCTTAATGGCTTTAAAGAAAGCGCTGCCAGTGAGACAACCCGGAAGTTTTAGAGAGTCATTTTATTTTGTTATGTGCTTTTATGTGGGAGTCGACCTTGATGATCCGACTACGAACGTGCGAGACGTCGCGCCTTAGCAATCGCTAAACCAACTCCGAGAGGTTATTGATCACGTCGGAGCACGATCAACATGACCACGAAGGTCTGTTTCTTGCAGCCAAATGAAGAACAAGGAAGAAACTAAGATTGCAATCCGGATATTGCGAATATAAGAGGAAAGCTTTATTGATCAAGGTGGGGTTCTGTGACGCCTTTGTCTGGTCGTTGAACACAACGAAGTACGCGAAGTTGCTGCTATGGCGAACTTTAATCTAAACAAAACCCAAAGTCTAAACGACGCCCTAAGGGCTGTATATATGGAGGAAGAGGGGGGGGGGATTTTGTGGCCCTTGGAGGAGGGGTCCGAAACCAACCCTAACTCTTGTTTCCCCACACATACGGACTCTAAAAACAGCCTATACTCAAGTATTTCGAAATTACATGGGCCTGGCCCAATAATAAGGTGACGCAGCACCTATAATAGCCTCTGGACAAAATTTATGAAGTGACATCTTGTATATTTCGTCCAAGGCTTCACGCACTCATTATGGTGGCTTCAAAGTCCTGAAATCATCACTTGTAATTCCGTTCTTGTTCCCCTTGCGCATGCCATCATCTCCATGCTTGATCTTGCTCCAATGATCATCCTTCTTGTCGAAGCTAGGCCCTTCATTTGTAAGCAAGACAAATGTATCCAATTCAGGCAGCATCAGATTCTCATGAACATTAGAATCATTACCAAGAAACGAAAGTACCCGCTAATTTAATTGGCGTCCGCGAGCTCTAGTAATTGGTCCTGTATATGTATCAGTAGGGGCTGTGGGTGTAACTTTGTTAGTGATGTCCTCATCACTAGGCAAAGATGCCAAAGTTCCAAAAATATGATGGAGTCAAATGGTGTTGAAACCTATCTAGATGGATGGGGGATGCCAATAGCTACTCAACGAGCTAAAGAACGCGAAAATCGGACTCCGTATGTGAAAGTTATGGTCAAAACGGTGAAACACGGGAGGCTGAATTCCTAGGGGTCGGACATCCGGGGGTGGGGGCCGGATATCCGGGGGCTGATGTCCAGAGCCGTGCAGATTTTGTGCTCCAGGAGCTGGATGTACGGCTTGGGGCCCGGATGTCCGGCCCGATGGCACGTGATAGAGGCGGGGTGTCCCGATCTTTCGATGAGATGATAACTATCGATTTGGTGGAGCCGACTTTGGTGATCCGACTACAAATGTGCATGACGTTGCGCCTTAGCAATCGCTAAACCAAGCTCCCGAGGTTACTGATGATGCCGGAAGCATGGTCAGCCTGACCACGAAGGTCTATTCCTGCAAACAATCGAAGAACGAGCAAGAATATGATATAGCAATCTGAATATTGCAAATATATATATGAAGTATTGATAATGGTAGGGATCCGTAAGCGGTCTTGGTCTGGTCGTTGGACACAAACGAAGTACACGAAGTTGCAATGGCTAACTTTTAACTAAACAAATCCCCAGCAAAAAGCTACTAGATGGATCTACTTATATAGGAGCAAGGGGTGGCGGCTAAGGAGGTGGAAGGACGTCCCAAGGCAGCCTAAAACCAACCATAGGTCGTACAAGGCCCATGGGCCCAAGTGGAGGTGATGCAACACCTTTGGACTTGCTGTTTGACTCGGATTCTGCTGCAATGTCAGATTGTTTCGTCGATATCTCAATGCTCTGCACGAGTTTGAAGGTGAATCCAATTGGGTTGGAAAGAGCACGAAATCTAATTTCCAACAAAAGAAGAATCACCCAATTCGGAGTTCGTATGAAAAGGTTGTTGGCGTTTTGAGTCAGGTATGTCTGTGAAGTCCGAATCTAAATCCAGAACGTGAGAGACTTGGACTCTATCTTCTCTCGACCCAAAAGTGACGTGAGAGGACTTTTTCAACAGAACCTAAACTTCTCCTTTTCCCTTATCTTCATATGTGGATTGTACAAATGTCCCATACACCTGCAATTAGACAAAACACAAAAGTGTGTGAAGTATTTTTGTTCTGGATAACATAAATAGATTATTGAATAGTTTGCACTAGAAATCACCTAACAAATATGCATGTATGCAATATTTTTGGTCGTATCCAAGGTAGTCATGTCCTCATCATCCTCCCCTTCTTCAAAAAAAAAGCCGTCCTCGGCGTTGCCTAATCTTTTTTTTGCGGGGAATTGTGAGAGCTTTATTCAAACAAAAACGCTCCTAGGTTCATCCGCCGTAAGGCTAGTGATCAGGAATGAAGGTGTAGAGTCCAACCAATTCTCGGTCACCCTCAATGTGCTGGCGTGCCTTGCACAAAGATGGGCTGGGAGATTAGTAGACCTGTTTATATGCTGAATTACAAAAGAGTCAAAAGACAAAGCATGCTCTCCAATCTCTACTAGTAACGGAGCCACGACCGAACGAGAGCCGTGACGAGTGTTCCAGAGATTCACAATCTCCAAGCAGTCGGATTCCAATATCACATGTGAGTAGCCTCGTAGACAAGCAAATAGGGCTCCCTCTCGTAGTGACAAGGCCTCAGCAATGAGAGGATCCGTAACACCGATATGCGGTTTACACCAGGAAGCAAGCAGCGTCGTGGTAGAGCGAGCTACACCGCCCGCTCCAGCTAGTCCTGTTTCGGAGTTGATTGCACCATCGACATTTATCTTGACAAACCCTGCTTCTGGGGGATGCCAACCATGTCCTGGCAACAGTGTAGCCTGCTTCATTGGAATATCGAGCAAGGCCAAGTCCTCTCGAATGCGTCGAGTGGGGTATACTGGATCCACATGCTCCTTCTCATGAGTCCAACGATTCCGCGAATGCCAGATAGCCCACATCACCGACACAATCTGTCCTCTCGCATGATCCGAAAAACGATCATCACATAAGATGTCGCGCGCCCATGTTGCTGGATGTAGGCGTGGAAGTCGAAGGTCGTTGCGCTTCATCCCAGAATCTGCGTGCATGGGAGCAAGTCACCAGTGCATGCATAAGATCCTCCTCTTTGGCCAAGCATACATTGCATAGGCTTGTAGGTTTGATATGTTTGTGCTTAAGGGTTGCTTCGTTGGGGAGGATCCCGCTAAGAACTCTCCACCAAAAAACTTTGACCTTAGGCACAACTTGGAGCTTCCACAGAGATGTCCACATCTGTTGTTCAGATGTTGAGGCACCGGTAGCCGTCCCTTCCTCTAGAGCTTTACACTCTTTCTGATTCACGAGAGCATGGTACGCCGACTTGACAGTGTACACACCCGAGTTTTCAAAAGCCTAAGCAAAGAAATCATCCCCACCTCCAGTACGCAATGGTATGTTCAAGATAGCTTCTGCATCCGGAGCGAGAAAATTTTGTTGAACAAGATCCATCTTCCATGTCCAATTTTCTTCATCAATGAGTTCATTGACAGTATGTAAAGTAGTAGGAGTAATAATGGACATATGAGACATGCTAATTGTACCTGGAATCCACTTATCCTCCCAAATAGAGATAGATCTTCCATTACCAACACGCATGAGCATACCCGCCTGAAGTGCCTTGCGTCCCGCCACAATTGCCCGCCAAACTGGAGAAGCTGACTTCGGCACTGTAGCGTGCAAAAAATCTGAATCTAGAAAGTATCAACCCTTCAGCACCCGGGCGCATAATGAATCTGGGCTAACCATAAACCTCCACCCATGCTTCCCAAGGAGTGCTAGGTTGAATAGCGCCATGTCACGACCCATTCCCCCCTGAACTTTTGGCGTTGCGAGCGCTTTCCAAGAAATCCAATGCAAAGATCTTTCCACCAATATTTGGCCATGTTGGAGTGTACTTCTTGCATACCTTCTTTGTAAGTCGAAAGCATGACATGCTGAATGTAGGGATGGCTTGGACGATGGACTTAAGCAAGATCTCTCTCCCCGCGCATGAAAATTGCGCTCCGACCACCCCTGCATACTTCCGCGAGCTCTTTCACCAATATGATCGAAAGTGTCGCTGGTAATCCTTCCCACAGCTGTGGGTAGGCCGAGGTATCTCTCACTGAAAGCTTCCACCATTATTCCAAGTCTCTGTTTGATTCTATTCTGGACTTCGGTGGGAGAATTTGATGTGAAGAAAACCGAGCTCTTGTCTTTGTTAACACTTTGGCCCGAACAAGCTGCATATATTTGCAAAATCTGGTTCAATCTATCTGCGCTTTCCTCCGTTGCACTGATAAATATCAAGCTATCATCAGCAAACAGAAGATTATTTACCCATGGCGATCTGTACGAGACACGAATCCCTCTGTCTACAAAGTTGCCACCATAATAGTTCAGCGGAGAGGTGAGTCCTTCTGCACATAGCAAAAACAGAAAGGGGGATGCCAGACATCCCTGTCTCAAACCCCGAGATGGTGTAAAAAGGGAAGCAACTCACCGTTCATTCTGACAGTGAATCTGACTGACATGACACACTTCATCATCAGTCGAACAAAATCATGGCCAAAACCCAATCTGAGAAGCATAGCCTCCAAGTAATGCCACTCAACGCGATCATACGCTTTCATCATGTCTAATTTAAGAGCACATGAGAAATTTTTCCCTTTCTTCCTTCTCTTCATTGAGTGAATACTCTCAAATGCTACCAGTATGTTATCAGTTATCAACCTGCCTGGTACAAATGCACTTTGTTCCTCTCCCACTATCGTGTCCATCCACGGTTTCATGCGATTAGTAATCGCTTTGGCAGCAATCTTGTAGGGCACCGGACAAAGAGATATGGGACGATAGTCGGTGATGGACTTGGGGTGTCGTACCTTAGGGATCAACATGATAGAAGTGTCGTTTAGACACATAGGAAGCTCCCCACCATTCAAAAAATCTAGCACAGCCGGCACCAAGTCCTCCTCAACAACTGACCAGTGTCGCTGAAAGAACCCCGCTGTGAAACCATCAATGCCAGGTGCTTTGGGAGGGGCCATTTGGAACAGCGCCGTGCGTACTTCAGCGGCCTCAAAAGGTCGCTGTAGATCAACATTCATATCCGGGGTAACCCATTCTGGCACAAACTGTAACAAACCATCCATGTTCTGAAAGCCCTGTGATGTATAAAGTTGTTGATAGAACTCTTGGACCTCCACTTGATCCTCCTCGGAATTCGTACATCCTGGCCCATCGAGCCGCTTCAGACCAATGATATGATTCATACGTTTCCGTTGCATAGCCTGAGCTTGAAAGTGAGCTATATTGCGATCACCTGCGCGCTGCCAGCGAACTCTTGAGCGCTGCCGCAACCAAACTTCTTCTTGCCTGAGGTTCACTAAGTTTCTGAGCTGTAGCCAGTTCCTTCGCCGAGGGCCCTCTGCCAACTGCATGCCGGCGCAACCTCTCTAGCTTTTTTTTGCAGTTTCTTGACCGTTTTAGAGAGATTGCCGAATTGATAGAGACGAAGGTCTCCCGATGTTTCGATGAGATAACTTTCGTTTTCTATGGGAGTCGACTTTGACGATCTGACTACGAACGTGCGAAGACGTCGCGCCTTAGCAATCGCTAAACCAACTTCCGAGGGTTATTGACCACGCTGGAGAACGATCAACCTGACCACGAGGGTCTATTTCCCGCGAGCAAACGGAGAACAAGCAATAAACTGATATTGCAATCTAGATATTGCGAATATAAGAGGAAAGCTTTTATTAATGATGGTGGGGTTCTGTGACGCCTTGGTCTGGTTGTTGAACACAAACGAAGTACACGAAGTTGCAGCTATGGCGAACTTTTGATCTAAAAAAAACCCAAAGTCTAAACGATGCCCTAAGGGCTGTATATATGGAGGAAGAGGGGGGAATTTCGTGGCCCTTGGGGAAGGGGTCCGAAACCAACCCTATCTCTTATTTCCCCACACATACGGAGTCTAAAAACAGCCTATACTTGAGTATTTCGAAATTACATGGCCTGGCCTAAAAATAAGATGACGCAGCACCTATAATAGCCTCTAGGCAAAAGTTATGAAGTGGCATCTTGTATATTTCGTCCAAGGCTTCACACACTCATTATGGTGGCTTCCAAGTCCTGAAATCATCACTTGTAACTCCATTCTTGTTCCCCTTGCGCATGACATCGTCTCCATGCTTGATCTTGCTCCAATGTTCATCCATCTTGTCCAAGCTAGGTCCTTCATTTGCAAGCAAGACAAATGTATCCAATTTAGGCAGCATCATATTCTCATGAACATTAGAATCATTACCAAGAAACAAAAGTACCTGATAATTTAATTGGCGTGCGCGAGCTCTAGTAATTGGTCCAGTATGTATAACAGCAGGGGTTGCGGGTGTAACAATCGTATTGATGTCCTCATCATCCTCCCCTTCTTGAAATGAAGTCGTCCTCGACGGAAGCTTGTTTTCCTCACCCAAATAAGGCTTCAAATCTGCAATGTTAAAAGTGGGACTAACCCGAAAATCTGCAGGCAACTCAAGTTTATATGCATTATCATTTATTTTCTCTAACACCTTAAAAGGACCATTAGCACGTGGCATTAGCTTTGATTTGCGCAAATTAGGAAATCTATCCTTACGCCAATGTAACCAAACAAGATCTCCAGGTGCAAACACAACATGTTTTCCACCCTTATCTCCAGCAAGTTTATATTTAGCATTCATACACTCAATGTTTTCCTTAGTTAACTCATGCATTTTTAAGATCAACTCAGCACGTTGTTTAGCATCAAAATTAACCTTCTCCAAAGATGGAAGAGGCAACAAATCAATAGGTGCACAAGGTAGGAAACCATACACAATTTCAAAAGGGCACATCTTAGTAGTAGAATGCAGCGAACGATTATAAGCAAATTCAATATGAGGCAAGCATTCTTCCCACATTTTCTTGTTATTGTTCAAAACAGCCCTAAGCATAGTAGACAATGTTCTATTGACTGCTTCAGTTTGTCCATCAGTTTGGGGATGACATGTAGTACTAAAAAGCAGTTTAGTCCCCAACTTAGCCCATAAACATCTCCAAAAGTGGCTAAGAAACTTAGTATCACGATCTGAAACAATTGTATTTGGCACACCATGCAAGCGAATAATTTCACGAAAGAACAAATCAGCATCATCGCTTTTATGACATGGTATGAAGTGTGCCATTTTAGAGAATCTATCCACGACAACAAATATGCTATCCCTCCCCTTCATTGTTCGAGGTAAACCCAAAACAAAGTCCATAGATATATCCTCCCAAGGAACACTAGGTACAGGCAAAGGCATATATAAACCATGAGGATTGAGTCGTGACTTAGCTTTTTGACATGTAGTGCAGCGAGCAACAAAACACTCAACATCCCGTCGCATCTTTGGCCAAAAGAAATGTGTAGCAAGTATATCCTCTGTCTTCTTCACGCCAAAGTGTCCCATTAATCCTCCTCCATGCGCCTCATGCAACAACAAAAGACGAACAGAGCTAGCTGGAATGCATAGCTTGTTAGCACGAAATACAAATCCATCGTTAACGACGAACTTGTTCCATGTTCTCCCTTCCTTACAATTCTGCAATGCATCTTTAAATTCAGCATCATGCACATATTGATTTTTGATGGTCTCCAAGTCAAGTTGTGAAAGCATAGTATAGCGACGAGACAATGCATCAGCAATAACATTTTTTTACCCTTCTTGTGTTTAATAACATAAGGAAAAGTCTCAATGAATTCAACCCATTTAGCATGTCTACGGTTCAGTTTTGCTTGACTTTTAATATGTTTCAAAGATTCATGATTAGAATGTATAACAAATTCTTTGGGCCATAAATAATGTTGCCATGTTTCTAAGGTCCGAATAAGAGCATATAATTCTTTATCATAAGTAGAATAGTTCAGACTAGGCCCACTCAATTTTTCAGAAAAGTATGCAATAGGTTTGCCATCTTGTAATAACACACCTCCTAATCCAATTCCACTAGCATCACATTTAAGCTCAAAAGTCTTATTAAAATCAGGAAGTTGGAGTAAAGGAGCATGTGTCAACTTATCTTTCAATACCGTAAAGGCTTCTTCCTGTGCGGTACCCCAAACAAAGGGCACATCCTTCTTTGTAATCTCATTGAGAGGTGCAGCAATGGTGCTATAATCTCTCACAAAATGCCTATAGAAACCAGCGAGTCCAAGAAAACTCCTCACTTGTGTGACCGTTTTGGGCTGCGGCCAACTCTCAATAGCTTCAATCTTGGCTTTATCAACTTCAATTCCCTGTGGAGTAACAACATAGCGAAGAAAAGATACTCGGTTGGTGCAAAAGGTGCACTTCCCAAGGTTACCAAAGAAACGTGCATCACGTCGAGCAATAAAAACAGCACGTAAATGTTCCAAATGTTCCTCCAAAGATTTGCTATAAATCAGTATATCATCAAAATGGACTACCACAAATCGTCCAATGAAAGCACGTAAAACTTCATTCATTAGTCTCATGAAAGTACTAGGTGCATTAGTTAACCCAAAAGGCATGACTGACCACTCATATAAACCAAACTTAGTTTTAAATGTTGTTTTCCATTCATCTCCAAATTTCATACGAATTTGATGGTATCCACTACGCAAATCAACTTTGAAGAATATTGTAGAGCTACTCAATTCATCAAGCATATCATCTAGCCTAGGAATAAGATGACGATAACGAATAGTAATATTATTAATGCCTCTACAATCAACACACATACTCGACGTACTATCCTTTTTAGGCACTAGTATAATAGGAACAGCACAAGGACTAAGAGATTCGCGTATATAACCTTTGTCGAGCAGCTCCTATACTTGACGCATAATCTCCTTCGTCTCCTTTGGATTGGTACGGTATGGTGCACGGTTGGGTAGCGATGCACCGGGAATTAAGTCAATTTGATGCTCAATCCCTCGAATAGGTGGTAATCCCGGTGGCACATCTTGTGGAAAGACGTCAGTGAACTCCTGCAAAATGTTAGTCACAGCAGGGGGCAAAGAGGAAGGCACGTCCTCGAATGAAAATAATGCCTCTTTGCACACAAAAGCATAGCAAACAAATTTGTTGAAATCTAGCTCATCAATATCAGATTTTGTGGCAAGTAAACATGCACTTTTCAATTTAATTTCAGAAACAACACTAGATGGTTTATTATTAGGTTTCATTTGTTGCTCAAATTCTTTTGCCACAATCTGATCTCCACCGTGTTCTTCATGTGTTATAAGAGCCAAAGTCTCCTCATCATAGTCACTAGCGGACTCATACCCACCATCCTCAGTAGCAATCATCACACGCTGAGATTTGCATTCTCTCGCATAATGGCCTCTTCCCTTACAACGACGACAAATAATATCACTTGTGTGCCCTGTTGATGCCATGGAAGAAGAAGAGCTCTGTGCAGGCCCGGCAGGTGTGCTCTTGGCAGATAGTGGTGGTTGTGCCTGCTTTCTTGTATCACGGTTGGAGGTGGCACCTGATGGAGGTGATGGTGCAGTGGAAGTAGAGGATGCACATGGTGTCCATTATGAAGGTCGATCCTGCACTTCATGTTTAGCTTTACAAGCAAGATGGAATAAACGAGTGATATTATTATACTCCTTATACTCTAGAATGGTCTGAATCTCTCTATTTAATCCACCCGTAAAACATGCAAGCATATCTTCATTATCCTCAACAATACCACATCTAATCATGCCAGTTTGTAATTCCTGATAATATTCCTCTACAGAAGTTTTTCCTTGTCTTAAACGCTGCAATTTTTTAAGTAATTCACGTTGATAATATGGTGGAACCCAACGAGTACGCATAGCTGTTTTCAAAGAAGCCCAAGTAGTTGGAATATTATTCGGATATAATCTACGATGTTCAGATCACCACACACAAGCAAAACTAGTGAAAGCACAAAGTGCAGCAACAACACGTCTCTCCTCGGGATATTCTAAACATGTAAAACGTTGTTCAGTTTCTAACTCCCAAGTAAGATATATATCAGGAACATATCTACCCTCAAATGGTGGAATATTCAATTTTAGTTTAGGAAGATGGTCATGATCTCGTACCTGAGCTGGTAATGCAGCCCTACCATTGCGATTATTTGCATGTGGACGACCGGGTGCTGGTGGTTGCACAGAGTTCTGATTTTGATCAACTTCATCCTCGTAATCTCCCGCATAATCATCCTCCTCCTCATCAGCAGTAGGAGCCACAGAAGTATCAACAGCAGCACCAACAGTTTGGCCAGGCTCAAGAGGGATGCGTAGGGCTGTTTCGCGACGTGGAGGTAGTCGTCGTTGTTGTTGTTGTTGTGGCAGAGGTGCGGCAGGTGCAGCCGATGGTGGTTGTGGAAGACGCGCAAGCACTTCATTAAATTTGTTATCGAGCTTTGTTTCGAACGTCTTCTCAAAGCCAGTTATCTTATCCATGGCCTCTTCAAAATTGTTCAGCACATCTTGCACCTGTTCAGTCATCATTCGCTGAAATTTATCATGCAACTCCTTATTCGTCATGTTCTCCTAGTCAGTCTCATCGACTTGTGATCCTGTCATGGTTAGCAGCAATAGAAACACACAAGAATATGATCCTACAGACTACTAGAAAATGGTGGTGGTGGGGCGTCACAAATCCGTCAAGCAAATCTCAAATTCTTACCAGCTCTTACCAAGTAGCAGGTGGTGATCGGCAACCGTTGTAGTCAAAACTCTCAAAGCTTGGATAGAGAGATTACCAGGGAGAGTCAAACGCATGACGTAGATGTATGTGGAGTTGGGAAGGCTTATAATATGGTAGCAAAAAGGGTCAGCAATAATCAATTCAGAGATGCAAAGTTGAATAAACGCTCAATGATGGTACTGTGCTGGTTCTAGGCTAGACCGTGCTAGAGACGCGAGCCTAGAACACTAACAAAATCACAACGCTGCACGTAAACAAGGGAGGAGCACACTCTGAATTTTTTTCTCTTTTTTTTGCACTTTTTTCCTCTCTTTTTTGCTCCGCAACAATTTTTTTTCGAAAAAGTCTACAAATGGCCTAAAAACTGCCTAGCCAGAATTTTCCATACTTAGTTTTTTTTGAAACTGGAACTATTTTTCTACGGCGGGTAGCACAGAATTTCGGGAGTCTGACTTCGTCATGACTCGGAGTATGGCGTGATCTGGAAATCAAAAACAAAGCAACAATTACTGGACTCGGACTAGGACTGGTGGCGGAGATGAATCTGGTGGAAACTCGGACTGGTGGCGGATATATGCAGGGCGGTGGAACACGGACTGGTGGCGAATCTGTGATGGAGGTGGACTCGGATTAGCGTGATGGCGGTGGATATGTGGTATATGGCAGCGGAGATGACGATGGTGGTATATGGTAGTGGTGATGACGATGGTGGTATATGGCAGCGGTGATGACGATGGTGCGGCGGCGGCGTGATAACTTGTGAACAGAACTCGAAACTCTAAAGGACTAGACGCTAAGACCAGCAACTTGACACGATGATGCAACCGCAAATTCAACAAAGCAAAAACCCTAAAAATATTATGCAAAGGCTCAGATTGGTTCGGATATGATGAACTAACCCTAATTTTTTGTGTGGCTTTTTCATGGACTGTAGGTATCAAGAACAGACTCGATCTAAACTATGAAAAACTGTAAAATCTCACCGAGCAACCTGGAAATCTGATACCACTTGATAGAGGCGAAGGTGTCCCGATGTTTCGATGAGATAACTTTCGTTTTCTGTCAAAGTCGACTTTGACGATCCGACTATGAACGTGCGAACACGTCGCGCCTTAGCAATCGCTAAACCAACTTCCGAGGGTTATTGACCATGCCGGAGCACGATCAACCTGACCACGATCAACTGACCACGAGGGTCTATTTCCTGCGAGCAAACGAAGAACAAGCAAGAAACTGATATTGCAATCTAGATATTGCGAATATAAGAGGAAAGCTTTATTATTGAAGGTGAGGTTCTGTGATGCCTTGGTCTGGTTGTTGAACACAAACGAAGTACACGAAGTTGCAGCTATGGCGAACTTTTGATCTAAACAAAACCCAAAGTCTAAACGATACCCTAAGGGCTGTATATATGGAGGAAGAGGGAGAATTTCGTGGCCCTTGGGGAACGGGTCCGAAACCAACCCTATCTCTTATTTCCCCACACATACGGACTCTAAAAATAGCCTATACTTAAGTATTTCGAAATTACATGGGCCTGGCCCAAAAATAAGGTGACGCAGCACCTATAATAGCCTCTGGGCGAAATTTATGAAGTGGCATCTTGTATATTTCATCCAAGGCTTCACGCACTCATTATGGTGGCTTCCAAGCCCTGAAATCGTCACTTGTAACTCCATTCATGTTCCCCTTGCGCATGCCATTGTCTCCATGCTTGATCTTGCTCCAATGTTCATCCATCTTGTCCAAGCTAGGTCCTTCATTTGCAAGCAAGACAAATGTATCCAATTTAGGCAGCATCATATTCTCATGAACATTAGAATCATTACGAAGAAACGAAAGTACCTGATAATTTAATTGGCGTGCGCGAGCTCTAGTAATTGGTCCAGTATGTATAACAGCAGGGGTTGTGGGTGTAACAATTGTATTGATGTCCTCATCACGAATTCTCTTGCACCCCATGCTCCCAGCTCGCCCTGCATCTTGGAAAGAGTGCATGCGATACCTGCGAGACCTTGCCCTTGATGTA
Organism: Triticum aestivum; assembly: GCF_018294505.1. NCBI lineage: Eukaryota > Viridiplantae > Streptophyta > Magnoliopsida > Poales > Poaceae > Triticum > Triticum aestivum. The sequence continues at coordinate 237,675,331 of NC_057802.1, read as the reverse complement.
GCTGCTCCATGATTCACTAACAAGATCATCATAGTCGGCATGTGATTGCCACACATTCTCATAACGAAACTGCTTCGCTCCTTTCTTCTATTTATGATTATTGAGCTCACGCAATTCAATTACGATGAAACAATGATCAGACTCTATGGAACTAATATGTCTAACCCTGGACTCCGAATCTGAAATGTGGCTAACAAAAGAGACAAGGTGTACACATTGTATATGTATATGTCATCCATTTTTACTGACCTCAGTTGTGGCACATGTGACACAATTATACAATAGCACCCTTCAAAAGTCGTGAAATATAAAGCCAATATATTATTGCAAGAAGTCAAAGGCATGAAAATATTGCAACTCAGTTTGCACATATAAGTGAAGCTCTTATTCATATCAAAAGATTGACAATGTTTATCATTAAACCATCCCAACATTGGTGAATAAACTTTAATTGATTCAAAATTACATGCTACCACATGCTTAAATAAGCAAACATGCAATCATTTATTCGACACAGAATCATCACCAAGATTGGAGGTCATATCAAAATGATTGAACATTGGCAAAATTATTTTCAAATATATTTGATCCAAATCTGATTTATTCTCTGATTCACATGGTTCTTTCGCATCAATAGTTAATTCAATGGGCTCACGCAAAATTGTTTGATCACATGGCAAAGTCAAATCATCAACATAGTCCTCTAAAATAGCTGGTGTGATCAAAGTAGTAGGTAGCTCACCGCATGGCGCATCTAAATTGGCAAGACATTCACCATACTGATGTGGAGGTGGAAGATCAGTACCTTTGTCATTACCTCTTATGATCAACTCAGATGATGTAGGCACTCTCGGTGGTGATGTCATGGTGGAGGTGATGTAGTCCTCACAACAACGGATGTGGTTGTCGTAGTATGCCTAGTAGTTGAAGGGACAACCATATCAACTCTTGAAATTTGCACCTTGTGATTGTTCTCCTTGTGGCCAACACGTCGTTTAATTTCCTGTTCAGCTTTGCAAGAAAGATGAAACAAATGATCCATAGGATAACACTCTTCATGCATTAGTATCTCTTGAGTTTCATGGTTTAACCCTCCCCAAAATCTATCCATAAAATCATCTTCAGTTTCCTCTAAAAAGGAGTGCAACAAGGTAGTTTGTAAATCATCATAATATTTTGTTACGGTGTCACTACCTTGTTTTAAATGTTGTAGTTTTTTAATCATGCCACGAGTATAATACACATCGACAAATCTATCTCTCATGACAAGTTTTAAATCATCCCAAGTATTAGGTACATAATCAGGGTATAACCGACAATGTTCACTCCAACAAACAGTAGCAAAACCAGTGAATGTACCAACCACGAGCTTAACTTTTTTATGCTTAGAAAAATTATGGGAAGCAAATATAGCATTTATTTCGAACTCCCATTCAATGTATAAATCAGGCTTAAAACGACCATTAAAAGGTGGCATACAAACAAGAACCTGATTATGTGCATTCTGATGTCTTTGTACCTCTTGTGATGGCGGTTGTATTTTTTGACGTGATGGCACGTCTCCCACGATCGATGAAGCCCAACTGACTCTGGAACCTGCCATGATTAGTAGAAACAAGAAACAAAATCCAAGAATAATGTTCCTATGAACTACTGGGATGTGGTGGTAAAACGCTCACAGTAGAGCAAAAATCAAAGTCTTACAAATTCTTACCATGCAACAGGTGGTGACCGGCAACCAACGGTGTCAAATAACTCCAAAAGTTTGGTAAAGCGATTGCCAGATGAACGTATGTATGCACGGTGTAGAAATATGTGGAGCTGGGTTGGCTTTATATATGTGGAAAAAATGCTACAACCACGTTAATTAATGCAAGCTGAAAATTTGTTCAAAGTAGTCGAGTGTTGGTCCTAGGCTAGACTAGATTAGAGACGCGAGCCTAAGACACAGACGAATTCATGGCCGTAACAAAAATGAAAATACTGAGTGCTAGATCAAAAGAGGATATACAAACAAGTAGTGCTAGCAAGCCACTTTACTTGTTTTTCTCTCTCTCCTTTTAGCCTCACAACGATCCAAGTAGTAGCACCACTAGCCACTTGTTCTTTTTTTTCTTCTCAAATTCCACTCTCCAACCGAACAAAAAATATCAGCACTGTTCCTTCCAAACACCTGGTCTTTTTTTTCTCTATCCAAAGTCCAACGTGGTAGACTAGGAAAGAATCAAATAAAATATATGTCTTGGAAACCGAATCAAATAGTGCTCCAATCCGTGGGAAACAAATCTTTTTTTGCCGACCACACGTTGTCAAAAACCCTCGGCCTCCAAACGTGGTAGGAACCAACACAGATCAACACTTTCCTTTCTTTCTCCTTAAAGATTATTTCCAAACTGTAAGTCTATTTCTTTATTTTATCCGAAGTCCAAACGTGGAAATAGCCAACTATCCTTAATTGACGTGCAGATTTGTTTCTAACTGTTTATCTCCTTCCAAAAGCAAACAACTAACATGGGATTACTTCCAAAAGTACCAAATACTAGTAGTTTCCTTGCTGCACCAAATATGCACGAAAACGAAATTAAGGAAACAACTTGGATCTGGTCTACTAGTACTAACGTGACAACAATTTTTTTTCACGTTTTTTTTTGCTGACCAGATCTTGCCACGATTCTGGTAGTTGCCAAACGCCCAATGCCTTTTTTTTCTAATTCGTTTCAGATCGAACTTAAATCTAGGCAGCACTTTATTTTCTTCAAAACCGAACGTGTCAAACAAGGACACAACTTTGAGACAACTAGTATTGCACCAGTTCAATGCTATTCGGATAATTCCAAAACCAATGACCGGTCAGTTTTTTTAAAAGAATCCCAAACCAAATCAGCCAAGTAACTTCCTTTTTTATCTCCAATGTGAGGATCCAAGGCAACAAATCCACGTGCAATTTCTTTCCTTTTTTCTGACCGATCAGAGTTCCCCTTTATATCTCTCCCTTTGATTCCCTTCCAAAGTCAAACAACCAATCTGGGTTGGATCACAGAATCGACGATCCGTAGGAAACGAAATCAGCGCCCTATATTCTTCTCCTCTTTCCAAACATCAAAGGGATCTCTTCCTTTTTTGCTATTTTTTTCTTTTTGCTGATTCGTAGTTACCAAACCAGGAGCACATCACGTCCCCCTTTTCCTCTTTAATTTTTCTCTCTCTCCTAACTTTCCAAGTACTAGAGTACTACCGAATCCCACCTTGTGCATAACTCTTCTTTTATATAATTTCCTTCCAATCTCCTCACGTGATCTCCTTCTATCCTTCTTTTCTTTCTCTTGCCAATATCTAACTTGCAAAGCAAAATCTTCCCAACCAAATTAATCAGTGGATATTTTTGTCCAACTCACGATGCAACAAGTCTCGAAGACAAACCAATCTGTAATCTTTTTCTTTTTGCTGTCTTGATGTACACGAAGTAGTTTATGATGGCAGTGATGATGGTGATGGCAACTGTGGCAACAGAAAATGACAATTATGTGGATGATGGTGTATGTGCATGCGGCGTGAATAAAACGCGACTAGAACACAAAACTCTAAAAGTCTAGACACTAAAACTAGCGACTCGACACACGATGCAACCAAAAATTCAACAATGCAAGAACTAAGTGGCAATGGCGAGACTGTCTTGGACACGGATGAACTAATCTACAACTTTTTTGTGGCTTTTTCTTGGACTCTAGGTATGAAGAACAGATGCAAACTAGACTACAAAAAATTGAAAAATTTCTCACCGAGCAACCTGAAAACTGATACCACTTGATAGAGGCGGGGTGTCCCGATCTTTCGATGAGATGATAACTATCGATTTGGTGGAGCCGACTTTGGCAATCCGACTACAAACGTGCACAACGTTGCGCCTTAACAATCGCTAAACCAACCTCCTGAGGTTACTGACGATGCCGGAAGCACGGTTAACCTGACCACGAAGGTCTATTCCTGCAAGCAATCGAAGAACGACCAAGAATATGATATAGCAATCTGAATATTGCAAATATATATGAAGTATTGATAATGGTAGGGATCCATAAGCGGTCTTGGTCTGGTCGTTGGACACAAACGAACTACACGAAGTTGCAATGGCTAACTTTTAACTAAACAAATCCCCAGCAAAAAGCTACTAGATGGATCTACTTATATAAGAGCAAGGGGTAGCGGCCAAGGAGGTGGAAGAACGTCCCATGGCAGCCTAAAACCAACCCTAGGTCGTACAAGGCCCATGGGCCCAAGTGGAGGTGATGCAACACCTTTGGACTTGTTGTTTGACTCGGATTCTGCTGCAATGTCAGATTGTTTCGTCGATATCTCAATTCTCCGGACGAATTTGAAGGTGAATCCAATTGGGTTGGAAAGAGCACGAAATCTACTTTCCAACAAAAAAAGAATCACCCAATTCGGAGTTCGTATGAAAAAGTTGTTGGCTTTTTGAGTCAGGTATGTCTGTGCAGTCCGAATCTGAATCCAGAACGTGAGAGACTTGGACTTTATCTTCTTTTGGCCCAAAAGTGACGTGAGAGAACTTTTTGAACAGAACCTAAACTTCTCCTTTTCCCTTATCTTCATATGTGGATTGTACAAATGTCCCATACACCTTCAATTAGACAAAACACAAAAGTGTGTGAAGTATTCTTGTTGTAGATAACATAAATAGATTATTCAATAGTTTGTACTAGAAATCACCTGACAACTATGCATGTATGCAATATTTTTGGTCGTGTCCAAGGTAGTCATGTCCTCATCAGCCCGGATGTCCGGCCCGACGATTCCAGTTCGGGATTTGGACTTCGAAACTTGATTTGGGGCGGAAATGGATGATTTCGGGGGCAAAATTTGATGAGATTTCATGGATGGAATGTGGGGAAACTTGGGGAGATGCTAGATCCACTCGAAACCAAGCAAATCAATGGATCACAATCTACAAAATTGAGGAGTTTCCTTGGCCTCGTTGGTTTCTATAGGCGTTTTGTCAGAGATTTCAGCATCATTGCTGCACCTCTCAACGAGCTTACAAAGAAGGATGTGCCTTTTGTTTGGGGTACCGCACAGGAAGAAGCCTTCACGGTATTGAAAGATAAGTTGACACATGCTCCTTTGCTCCAACTTCCTAATTTTAATAATACTTTTGAGCTTGAATGTGATGCTAGTGGAATTGGATTAGGAGGTGTGTTATTACAAGATGGCAAACATGTTGCATACTTTTCTGAAAAATTGAGTGGGCCTAGTCTGAATTATTCTACTTATGATAAAGAAATATGCTCTTGTTCGGACCTTAGAAACATGGCAACATTATTTATGGCCCAAGGAATTTGTTATACATTCTGATCATGAATCTTTGAAACAGATTATAAGTCAAGCAAAACTGAACCGTAGACATGCTAAATGGGTTGAATTCATTGAGACTTTCCCTTATGTCATTGTACAAGAAGGGTAAAGAAAATGTTATTGCTGATGCATTGTCTCATCGTTATACTATGCTTTCACAACTTGACTTTAAAATATTTGGTTTGGAGACCATCAAAGATCGTTATGTGCATGATGCTGATTTTAAAGATGTAATGCAGAATTGTAAACAAGGAAGAACATGGAACAAGTTCGTCGTTAATGATGGACTTGTGTTCCGTGCTAACAAGCTATGCATTCCAGCTAGCTCCGTTCGTCTTTTGTTGTTGCAGGAGGCGCATGGAGGAGGACTAATGGGACACTTTGGCATGAAGAAGACGGAGGACGTACTTGCTACACATTTCTTTTGGCCATAGATGAGATGGGATGTTGAGCGTTTTGTTGCTCGCTGCACTACATGTCCAAAAGCTAAGTCGCGACTCAATCCTCATGGTTTATATATGCCTTTGCCTGTACCTAGTGTTCCTTGGGAGGATATATCTATGGACTTTGTTTTAGGATTACCTCGAACAAAGAAGGGGAGGGATAGCATATTTGTTGTTGTGGATAGATTCTCGAAAATGGCACACTTTATACCATGTCATAAAAGCGATGATGCTGTTAATGTTGCTGATTTGTTCTTTTGTGAAATTATTCGCTTGCATGGTGTGCCAAATACTATTGTTTCAGATCATGATACTAAATTTCTTAGCCACTTTTGGAGATGTTTATGGGCTAAGTTGGGGACTAAACTGCTTTTTAGTACTACTTGTCACCCCCAAACTGATGGTCAAACTGAAGTAGTCAATAGAACATTCTCTACTATGCTTAGGGCTGTTTTGAAGAATAACAAGAAAATGTGGGAAGAATGCTTGCCTCATATTTAATTTGCTTATAATCGTTCATTGCATTCTACTACTAAGATGTGCCCTTTTGAAATTGTGTATGGTTTCCTTCCTCGTGCACCTATTGATTTGTTGTCTCTTCCATCATCGGAGAAGGTTAATTTTGATGCTAAACAATGTGCTGAATTGATCTTAAAAATGCATGAGCTAACTAAGGAGAACATTGAGCGTATGAATGCTAAATATAAACTTGCTGGAGATAAGGGTAGAAAACGTGTTGTCTTTGCACCTGGAGATCTTGTTTGGTTACATTTGCGGAAGGATAGATTTCCTGATTTGCGCAAATCAAACCTACTGCCACGTGCTGATGGTCCATTTAAGGTGTTAGAGAAATTAAATGATAATGCATATAAACTTGAGCTGCCTGCAGATTTTGGGGTTAGTCCCACTTTTAGCATTGCAGATTTGAAGCCTTATTTGGGCGAGGAAGATGAGCTTTCGTCGAGGACGACTTCATTTCAAGAAGGGGAGGATGATTAGGACATCAATACCATTGTTACACCCACAGCCCCTGCTACTATAGATACAGGACCAATTACTAGAGCTCGTGCATGCCAATTAAATCACTAGGTACTTTCGTTTCTTGGTAACGATTCTAATGTTCATGAGAATATGATGCTGCCTAAATTGGATACATTTGTTTTGCTTACAAATGAAGGGCCTAGCTTGGACAAGAGGGGTGGACATTGGAACAAGATCAAGCATGGAGATGATGGCATGCGCAAGGGGAACAAGAACGGAGTTACAAGTGGTGATTTCAGGACTTTGAAGCCACCATAACGAGTGCATGAAGCCTTGGACGAAATATACAAGATGCTACTTCATAAATTTCGTCCAGAGGCTATTATAGGTGCTGCGTCACCTTATTTTTGGGCCAGAACCATGTAATTTGAAAATAGTCAAGTATAACTTGTTTTTAGAGTCCGTATGTGTGGGGAAACAAGAGTTAGGGTTTGTTTCGGACCCCTCCTCCAAGGGCCACGAAATTCCCCCCTCTTCCTCCATATATATAGCCCTTAGGGCGTCGTTTAGACTTTGGGTTTTTTTAGACTAAAAGTTCGCCATAGCTGTAACTTCGCGTACTTCGTTTGTGTTCAACAACCAGACCAAGACGTCACAAAACCCCACCTTGATCAATAAAGCTTTCCTCTTATATTCGCAATATCCTGATTGCAAATCTTAGTTTCTTTCTTGTTCTTCGTTTGTTTGCAGGAAATAGACCCTCGTGGTCAGGTTGATCGTGCTCCGGTGTGGTCAATAACCTCTCGGAGTTGGTTTAGCGATTGCTAAGGCGCGACGTCCTCGCACGTTTGTAGTCGGATCGACAAAGTCTACTCCATCAAAAACGATAGCCACCATCTCATCAAAAGATGGGACACCTTTGGCTCTATCATCTAGGCAGGACTTTTTTCCCCTGAACGTCAAAGAACATCATTAGCCGCTGCTTTTCATACAAATTTCTGAACCGATTGGCATTCCTTTGGAAGGAAATCTGAGAGAGTATGGTGAGTATAAACATTAGTCTGCCTGGTAAGGACAAACGTTGCATTCCGCACATGGTCTATGATCTGGGGAATCCCATTTGGTTGTAAATTCAAGAAAATAAGGCAACTATAAGCCTTGTTCTCCTTGTTTTTGCCGTGTGGCATGCCGTAACGTACGTGTGTAACAACCAATAATGGGAGGGAATTCCTGGCATCGGTCAATATATATGTGGAAACAATATCTCCACTATGGCTATGGAGGACACAAAATTTTGGGGTGACGCGCCATAACGTGTCACGAGAAAATGAAGTTCTTTCAAGGACTGCCATATAAAGGACCGGTGTTCACTAAAACGGTCATAAATTTGTTATTCGAAGTCCATTTTGGACCCAGAACTACTCAAAATTCTCGCGATGAGCGTGGGAATCTAGAAAGTACTTCTAGCTTGCGCAAGAGGCCAGGAGGACCCTCAAATTCGGCCCCTAAGCAGGACTTTTTGCCCCTGAAAGTCAAAAAACATCATTTGCCTCTGCTGTTCAGACAAGTTTCTGAACCCATTGGCACTCCTTTGGAAGGAAATCCGGGAGACTATGGTGAATATAAACATTAGTCCGCCTGGTAAGGACAAACATTGCATTTTGCACATGCTCTATGATCTGGGGAATCCCATTTGGTTGTAAATTCAATAAAATAAGGCGACTATCACCCTTATTCTTCTTGTTTTTGCCGTGTGGCATCCATAACGTACGTGTGTTATAGCCAATAATAGGAGGACATTTCTGGCATTGGTCAATATATATCAGGAAACAATATCTCCACTATGGAGGACACAAATTTTTGGGGCAGCACGCTAGAACGCGTCATGAGAAAATGTAGTTCTTTCAAGGACTGCTAATATAGACGACCGATCTTCGCTAAAACGGTCATAACTTTGTCATTTAGAGTTCGTTTCGGACCCACAAGTACTCAAAATACTCGCGACGAGCATGGGAATCTAGAAAATACTTTCGGCTTGCACAAGAGGCCCAGACGACCCTCAAATTAGGCCCCTAAGCAGGACTTTTAGCCCCTGAAAGTCAAAGAACATCATTTGCCGCTGCTTCTCAGACAAGTTTCTGAACCCATTGGCACTGGTTTGGAAGGAAATCCGAGAGACTATGGTGAGTATAAATATTAGTCCGCCTGGCAAAGACAAATGTTGCATTCTACACATGCTCTATGATCAAGGGAATCCCATTTGGTTGTAAATTCTAGAAAATAAGGCGACTATAAGCCTTATTCTACTTGTTTTTGTCGTGTGGCATGCCATAACGTACGTGTGTTACAGCCAACAATAGGAGGGCATTCCAAGCATCGGTCAATATATATGTGGAAACAATATCTCCACTATGGAGGACACAAAATTTTGGGGCGGCGCGCCGGAACGCGTCACGAGTAAATGAAGTTTTTCCAAGGACTGCCATATAAAGGACCGGTGTTCATCAAAATGGTCATAACTTTGTCATTCCGAGTCCGTTTCGGACCCACAAGTACTCAAAATGCTCGCGACGAGGGTGGGAATCTAGAAAATACTTTCGGCTTGCGCAGGAGGCCCGAAGGACCCTCAAATTCGCCTCCTAAGAAGGACTTTCCCCCCTGAAAGTCAAAGAACATCATTTGCAGCAGCTTTTCAGACAAGTTTCTGAACACATTTGCACTGCTTTGGAAGCAAATCTGAGATTATGGTGAGTATCAACATTAGTCCGCCTGGTAAGGACAAACGTTGCATTCCGCACATGATCTATGATCCGGGGAATCCCATTTGGTTGTAAATTCTAGAAAATAAGGCGACTATAAGCCTTATTCTCCTTTGTTTTGCTGTGTGGCATGACGTAACGTATGTATGTTAGAACCAATAATAGGAGGAAATTCCTACCATCGGTCAATATATATGTGGAAACAATATCTCCACTATGGAGGACACAAAATTTTGGGGCGGTGCGCTAGAACATGTTATCAGAAAATGAAGTTCTTTCAAGGACTGCCATATAAAGGACCGGTGTTCACAAAAACGGTTATAACTTTGTCATTCGGAGTCAGTTTCGGACCCACAAGTACTCAAAATACTCACGACGAGCATGAGAATCTAGAAAATACTTCCGGCTTTCGAAGGAGGCCCGGAGAGCCCTCAAATTCGGCCCCTAAGCAGGACTTTTTGCCTTTGAAAGTCAAAGAACATCATTTGCCGCTGATTTTCAGACAAGTTTCTGAACCCATTGGAATCCGAGAGATTATGGTGAGTATAAACATTCACTACTGCAGGATGCTACTAACGCGACACTACAATCAGAGACCCTTTGAGAAACTGTGTGCGATGCCATAATCGCAATCGGTGGTGTATGAAAACCGTCAGAAATGTATAAAACGTTTGCGATGATAGATGCATCAAACACGTTTCAGGTTTTAGTTGCGTGTGTGATGAAGGGCATACGGTTCATTTCAATTAACTGTTTTCGATGAGGAGGAACAAAAGAAATGGGCAGCCAGATGAAGGCGTGTGCGATACACAGCATACGGTTACATTCGGATGAACTGTTTGTGATTAGGCAACACAAAAGAAACGGGCAGCCAGATGAAGGTGTGTGCGATATACAGCTTACGGTTCACTTGGATGAACTGTTTGTGATTAGGCAACACAAAAGAAACGGTCAGCCAGATCAAGATGTGTGGGATATACGGCATGCGGTTCGCTCGGATGAACTGTTTGCGTCGACACAAGAGAACAGAAACGGTTCAACTTAACAAGACGTGTGTGTTGTGCGATGGGATTGCATGCGGTTCACTCGGCCCTTGTCGTCAGTGTGTGACCTCTGTGGCAACAGTTCGCTCCCCAGGCGCCTCTTCGTGTATCGTGGCAACCGTCCATCGACTCTTCGCCTTTCCCTCTTGATTTGGTACTGCTGTCGCACGCTAGCTCTTCCTCCCTCCTCCATTTGCCATCACGGTTCCTTCTGCAATTGTTTGATCGTCTTCTCCATGGACGGAACAAGCCGAAAACAACCCCGTTATTCTTGCCCCGATCTGAATGATGACGTGGTGGAGGAACTCATTGATCCGTGCGACATCATCACCTCGGCTAGCATGGCAGGTTCGTTCAAGACCATTCTCGACTCAACTAATAACATCATTACAAGGAACCCAAGGGTTCAAGAGTGGTTTATCTCCCCTATCTTCTTCGCCGTGACCCTGCTGACTGGCGCGGGGACGAGGGAAGCCTCGCCTTGTGTAAGTTGATGCCGCTTGATAATTATACGTATGATGTTAAGATGCCATCGCTTGAGGGCAAGGCTTGGGTAGGCGCAAATGGAGATTGGGTTGTTTATATTGGGTACTACGAGTGGAAACTTGTGAATGTGTACACTTGTCACCGGGTTCCACTTTGAAAAATTTCAGACGACTGCCCAGAGGTTGAGTACACCGGTATTCTATGTGAGTTCAAATACGATCATGCTAACTGTCGTCTATGGAAGATAGCAATTTGTCGAGTTCCCAACTGCTCTTGGAGTTATAGGAATGCTTATGTTGTCGCTATCTTCGACAAGCTTGTTGCCGTCCTTCATGGTTCGACTCGATGGATAGTGGTCAAAAATCAGTTTCTATACACGGATGAGTACTGTGATGCAATTCAATACGAGGGTCTTGTGTTTGCTGCCACCACTCGTGGCATTGTTTTTGCATGGGATCCTCATGATTTCAGTATGTTTGTCCTCCACTCGAACATTACTATGCCTCCCTACCATCCCAATATGGGTATTGAAATATGCCGCTTCAGCCTGGATGATCAGTCCTGCGTTGGTCTCGAGATTGACAGTAGTTGGCCCTTCCCAGAGAATCACTTCTGTTTCAAAGCAAGCGTTTCCAACGCCGACGAGTGGTTGAGCTGAAGTTCATTTCATCGCTTTGTTATTTGTTGTGTGAGAAAAACTTTACTAGAATGTTTTGTTGGAAATGATCTATAATCCAACGTGTATCCTCGTTGTCGTTGTGGGTTGATGACTTGTTGTATGTAATCAATGGTACATTTGCATATGCATCCATGAACTCACGCCTGCTAGTGGTGTCCATATGAACAGTGCTAGTGATTTTAGTTGCAAAAATTAGATAGTGCTAGTGATTAGTAGCTACATATTTTGACAAATCGTAGTGTTACAAGGTTGACAAATGGCAATGTTACTAGATAAACAAATGTCAATCTTTCCAGTTTGAGAAATGGCAACATACCCAAAATGACAGATATGCAAATCTTACCCAATTGTTTGTACGTGGTTGCACATGGGTCATGCAAAACAACCGTTTGCGTTGAAGGGATGCAGAAATCCTGCTCGGCACATTTTCCCTTGGCTTCCTGGGGAAGCTGTCGGTTTGCATACGGGTGTTCTAACTAAAACGTTTGCGATGAGTGTTTTATATTTAAAAACCGTTGGCACTTTTTTCAAAATAAAATCGTTTGGTAAGTCTGTACATTAAGAGAGAAAAACGCAAGTTCGTTCAAACCATATCTTTCATTCAGTCACACTGCAAATTTATATTCATATGATCGAGAATTCGAGATACACTATTAAACGCCAAAAATACTATTTCCGACGGCGGCGGAGGCGGCGTGCCGTGCCGCCGTTGTCATTGTCGTCCTCCGGGACACCGTTGTTGAAGTCTTCAAGGCAGCACAAAATGTTCTTCACTTGTAAATCAAACATCATGTCGTCGCGCGATCGACAGGCGGGACACGGGAGGACGGCAACTGGCACCGCTGAGAGGTAGCGGTCGACAGCAGCGTCCCATGCTGCTGGGGGGGGGGGGGCGCACGGGCACTGGCACGGCGGGTGCAGCCAAACGCACGGGGACCGGCGCCGCGGTGGGTGGAGGGGCGCGCACGGGCACGGCGGGTGCAGCCAAACGCACGAGGGCCGGCGCCACGGTGGGTGGAGGGGCGCGCATGGGCATGGGCGCTGGCGGCGTTGGCATGTACACGAGCTCGCACGCGTCCGCGGAGACCTCGCTGACGCCCGCGGCTTCCAGCTCTGTGATAGTGCTCGGCGACCAGCCCGTCAATGCTATGGTGATGGTCACTGGCACGGGCGCGGAGATGGGAGTTGGGATGGGAGCCGGGGCAGCAACCGCTGCGGCCAGCTCATTCTGGGCCATGTCCATGAGGCCCCATTCCTCCTTATTTTCTATATCCTCCGGATCGGAGTCGACTTCACCAAACTTGAAGACTAGTGGCAGATGATCATTCTGCGCCATGGCGGTGGAGGTCTGCGGGGGGGGGGGGAGGGGAATGGGAGGCGAACAGTAAGGCCGCCCGTATTAAACAGCGGCTCGGGCACCATTAATGGAGAGGAAGGCGGGCGGCCATGGAAGTCAAAGGGCTCGCTTCCCGGTGAGCCTGCGCATTGAAGGATAGCTTGCACGCCTCTCGGTCAGCCTGTGCTCGCACGCCTCCCGTTCAGTCAAGGTCAAGCAGCTGTCCACACGGCACCTCCTACAGCCATTAAAACAAAGACACGTGGCGTCACGTGAATGGTTAACAGAACGCACATGTTTTGAATTATACAAACGTTTGAGATATTAAAGTGGCAGCTATTTTTTCAAAATGCCTTTGTTGGCTGTCATTATTCGAGTGCGCCTTCTCTCAAAATGGACACGAAAAATACCACATCATGTCGGGTGCCATTCCATGATAGCATGCCAAGTTTCATGAATTTCAGACGAGTTTTGGATTTACTAGAATTTAAAAACCAGGCATCTCAATGTTTTGTCGGCAATCAACGGCGCCCTGGTGTATGAAATTCATTCCCATTTCTTGCATGGGACCTAAGCAAGCACCCAAGGACACATATTTGATTTCTCAACCAATTTATATGCACTGCAGCATGTGCATGTAGTTCAAATTTGAAGTATGCACATAAATGCATTGAAAAATTAGTTAATGCATAACAATGTCCAAAAGAACCCCGAAAAATCACAAAAATTGACACAACACTCCTATTGTTCTATGTTGACACGAGAAAATTTTTGGAAGCAATAAGAGGCGGTGGATATCATTTCGTCCCCAAAGGTGGGACATTCCCTACCGAAACCATGATGCTTGTTGTGAGAAGCTCTGGTTTGCGAGAAGCATATACCCAAACCTGCCCCAAACGGGACAAATTTTTTACCACAGCATGTTGATGCCGCTCTATGAAAGCATGCCAAGTTTCATGAATTTCAGACGAGTTTTTGATTTACTAGAATTTAAAAACGAGGCATCTCAATGTTTTGTCGGCAATCAATGGTGCCCTGGTGTTTGAAATTCATTCCCATTTCTTGCATGGGACCTAAGCATGCACCCAAGGACACAGATTTGAATTTTCAACCAATTTATATGCACTTGAGCATGTGCATGTAGTTCAAATTTGAATTATGCACATAAATGCATTGAAAACTCAGTTAATGCATAAAAATGTCCAAACGAACCCGGAAAAATCCCAAAAATCGACACAACACTCATGTTGTTCTATGTTGACACAAGAAATTTTTTAAAGGCAATAAGAGGCAATGGATATCATTTCGTCCCCAAAGGTGGGACGTTCCCTATTATGCAATGGATATCATTTTGTCCCCAAAGGTGGGATGTTCCCTACCAAAACCATCATGCTTGTTGTGAGAAGCTCTGGTTTGTGAGAAGCATATAACTGAACCTGCCCCAAATGGGACAAAAAAATTTAACACAGCATGTTGATGCCGCTCCATGATAGCATGCCAAGTTTCATGAATTTCAGACGAATTTTGGATTTACTAGAATTTAAAAACCAGGCACCTCAACGTTTTGCCGGCAATCAAGAGTGCCCTGGTGTTTGAATTTCATTCCCATCTCTTGCATGGGACTTAGAAATTCGCCCAAGGACACATATTAGATTTTTCAACCAACCTTAGTGCATTGGAGCATGTGCTTGTAGTTCAAATTTGAATTATGCACATAAAATGCTTAGAAAACCCAGTTAATGCATAAAAATGTCCAAACGAACCTTGAAAAATCACAAAAATTGACACAACACTCATGTTGTTCTATGTTGACACTAGAAAGTTTTTGAAAGCAATAAGAGGCAATGGATATCGTCTCGTCCCCAAAGGTGTGACTTTTCCTATCGAAACCATCATGCTTTTTGTGAGAAGCTCTGGTTTGTGAGAAGCTTATACCTGAACCTGCCCCAAATGGGACAAATTTTTTACCATGGCATGGTGATGCCACTCCATGATAGCATGCCAAGTTTCATGAATTTCATACGAGTTTTGGATTTACTAGAATTTAAAAACCAGACATCTCAACGTTTTGTCGGCAATCAACAGTGCCCTGGTGTTTGAATTTCATTCCCATCTCTTGCATGGGACCTAGAAATTCACCCAAGGACACACATGTGATTTTTCAACCAACTTTAGTGCATTGGAGCATGTGCTTGTAGTTCAAATTTGAATTATGCACATAAAAAGCCTAGAAAACCTAGTTAATGTATAAAAAGGCCAAACGAACCCCGAAAAATTCCAAGATTGAACACAACACTCCTGTTGTTCTATGTTGACACTAGAATTTTTTTGAAAGCAATAAGAGGCAACGGATATCGTCCCGTCACCAAAGGTGGTACGTTCCCTATCGAAACCATCATGCTTGTTGTGAGAAGCTCTGGTTTGTGAGAAGCTTATACCCGAACCTGCCCCAAATGGGACAAAATTTTCTCCACGGCATGTTGATGCCGCTCCATGATAGCATGCCAAGTTTCATGAATTTCAGACAAGTTTTGAATTTACTAGAATTTAAAAACCAGGCATCTCAATGTTTTGCCGGCAATCAACAGTGCCATGGAGTTTGAATTTCATTCCCATCTCTTGGATGGGACCTAGAAATTCACCCAAGGACACACATGTGAATTTTCAACCAACTTCGGTGCATTGGATCATGTGCTTGTAGTTCAAATTTGAATTAAGCACATAAAATGCCTAGAAAACCCACTTAATGTATAAAAAAAGGCCAAACGAACCCCGAAAAATTCCAAGATTGAACACAACACTCCTGTTGTTCTATGTTGACACTGGAATTTTTTTGAAAGCAATAAGAGGCAACGTATATCGTCTCGTCCCCAAAGGTGGTACGTTCCCTATCGAAACCATCATGCTTTGTTGTGAGAAGCTCTGGTTTGTGAGAAGCTTATACCCAAACCTGCCCCAAATGGGACAAAAGTTTCACCACGGCATGTTGATGCCGCTCCATGATAGCATGCCAAGTTTCATGAACTTCAGACGAGTTTTGGATTTACTAGAATTTAAAAAACAGGCATCTCAACGTTTTGCCGGCAATAAACAGTGCCCTGGTGTTTGAAATTCATTTCCATATCTTGCATGGGACCTAGAAATTCACCCAAGGACACACATATGATTTTTCAACCAACTTTGGTGCATTGGAGCATGTGCTTGTAGTTCAAATTTGAATTATGCACATAAAATGCCTAGAAAACCCAGTTAATGTATAAAAAAGGCCAAACGAACCCCGAACAAATGCAATATTGAACACAACACTCCTGTTGTTCTATGTTGACACTAGAAAATTTTTGAATGCAATAAGAGGCAACGGATATCGTCTCGTCCCCAAAGGTGGTACGTTCCCTATCGAAACCATCATGCTTGTTGTGAGAAGCTCTGGTTTGTGAGAAGCTTATACCCAAACCTGCCCCAAATGGGACAAAATTTTCACCACGACATGTTGATGCCGCTCCATGATAGCATGCCAAGTTTCATGAATTTCAGACGAGTTTTGGATTTACTAGAATTTAAAAACCAGGTATCTCAACATTTTGCCGGCAATCAACAGTGCCCTGGTGTTTGAAATTCATTCCCATCTCTTGCATTGGACCTAGAAATTCACCCAAGGACACACATGTGATTTTTTAACCAACTTTAGTGCATTGGAGCATGTGCTTGTAGTTCAAATTTGAATTATGCACATAAAATGCCTAGAAAACCCAGTTAAAGTATAAAAAAGGCCAAACGAACCCCAAAAAATTCATTCCCATTTCTTCCATGGGACCTAAGCATGCACTGAAGGACACAGATTTGATTTTTCAACCAATTTGTACGCACCGGAGCATGTGCATTTAGTTTAATTTTTAATTGTGCACCTGAAATGGCTAGAAAACCAGTTTAATGTATGAAATGTCCAAACGAACCCTGAATAATTCCAATTCTTTTATGACACACATACAGTTGCATGTTCACTGCAGATAAAAGGTCTAGCAATTCAAACACCGTCCATTGCCGCTGTGACCCCATTTTGTAATTCAAATCAAGTAGATCCCACACAGTTTATTCTCACCAACCGTGTGAGATGTAGTACAAAATATCTTGGAGCACCGTCGGTGTATAGTACGCCTATGGCTTACGCGAGAAGGTGCGTCGGCTACAGTCCACAGCCGGCGTGTCAAGCACACTAGCTCGCTCCCCCAAAACTCCCGCCTCTGCATCCTTCTCTGCTTCACTCCCTTGATTCAAATTTTCAATAGCCCCGGCATTTTACTCCCGCCTCTCTATCCCTCGCAATCTCAAAAATATCTGCTCGCCCTTGATCCAAATTTTCAGTAGCCCCGCCTTGTTACTCCCTCCTAGTAAAATTTTCAGTTGCCGCAGTATTTCCTCAATCACCACCTCCGCTCACACAGACACACACAACCCTCGAAACCATTGGTAGGTCGCCGCCATCGCCGGCGCCTCCATCCTCAACCTCCGCCTGTGTGCCGGGGAGCTCGAGTAGCCAATGGCCAAAAAGAGGTTTATCGCTGCCTTTTCACCTGACGCCGGCGTGGTGGCCGCCGAGGTGCCCCCATCGTCCTCCGCGGGCCTGATCCGTCGTCGCCGGTCCCCCGATCCGCCCGCCGCCGCGCCCCTACGCCTTTAATATACTTGATGACATAAGGAAAAGACTCAATAAACTCACTCCATTTAGCATGACGCTTGTTCAACTTAGTTTGACCCTTAAGGTATTTAAGCGTTTCATGGTCGGTATGGATGATGAACTCATGAGGTCGTAGGTAATGTTCCCATTCACGCAAAACTTGCACTAAAGCATATAGCTCTTTGTCATAGACGGGATAACTTAGTTGCGCTCCGGAGAGTTTCTCACTAAAATAAGCAATTGGGCGCTTCTCTTGTGTTAACACACCTCCTATGCCATTACCACTAGCATCACAATGTATCTCAAAAGGTTTGTCAAAGTTGGGTAAAGCAAGCACGGGAGCATGAGTAAGCAAATTCTTAAGCTCATTGAAAGTGATGTCTTGGGATGTTCCCCAAACAAATGGTGCATTTTTCTTACTCAAAGCATGCAAAGGTGAAGCAATGGTGCTAAAATCCTTCACAAACTATGGTAGAAACCGTCTAAACCAAGAAAACTACGCACTTGTTGCAAATTGGTTGGTTGGGGCCAAGTTTTAATAGCATTGATCTTAGATTCATCAACATGAACACCCTTAGAAGATACTATGAAACCCAAGAAAACAAGCTTATCAACACCAAAGAGGCATTTTTCCATATTAGCATAAAGTTGCTCTTTTCGAAGAGTTTGTAGCACGGTGCGAAGGTGGGTGACATGCTCTTTGAAGGATTTGCTAAACACAAGGATATCATCAAATTAGACAACAACAAATTCACCAATGTAAGGGCGAAACACATAATGCATAAGACGCATGAAGGTACCGGGTGCTTCTGATAAACCCATAGGCATGACTAACCACTCATATAGACCAAACTTTGTTTTGAAAGCGGTTTTCCATTCATCACGCTCTTGTATGCGGATTTGATAGTAACCACTTTTACGATCAATTTTGGAATATATAGTGGCACCGCTAAGTTCATCAAGCATATCATCAAGGCGTGGAATGGGGTACCTATAGCGAACGGTGATAGCATTGATAGGTCTACAATCGGAACACAAGCGAAAGCTACCGTCTCGTTTTGGCACAAGGATGACCGGTACGGCACAAGGACTCAAACTTTCACGCACATGTCCATGGTCTATGAGATGCTTTACTTGCCTTTGTATTTCTTTGGTTTCTTCGGTGTAGATGCGGTATGGGGCCTTGTCTGGAAGTGGTGCTCCGGGGTTGAGGTCGATTCGGTGCTCAATGCCTCGTAGTGGAGGTAGACCCTGAGGTAGCTCATTGGGGAAAACATCTTGGAATTCCTGCAATAAAGAAGATAACACTAGAGGAAAATTGTGAGAGGTGTTAGCTTTTGGTGCCTCGTCCTTGCACAATAGGACATAGTGTAGGACACTTGATGGGTTCTCACACACTTCTCTCATCTCACGTTTGGTGGCAAATAGGACTAAGTTCTTCTTGTCGCTCATCGTGGAGGCACTCAATTTGGGCTTGTGGCGCTCACTCTCTTTTTGGTGGTTCGCTCTCTCACTATTCTCTCCATGATGGGTGTTTTGCTTGTCGGCGAGCACTTGGCTTGGAGACATAGGACGTAGCACATACTCCTTCCCTTTCATCTTGAAGCTATAGTGAGTTGTACGCCCATTGTGAATGACACCTCGGTCAAATTGCCATGGCCGTCCAAGAAGGAGGTGGCAAACGGTCATCGGAAGGACATGACACTCCAAAGTGTCTTCATAGGCGCCGATCTTGAAAGAGACTTGTACTCTATGCTCGACTTGTATGGTGCCAGTGTCGCTTAGCCATTGAACCTTGTAGGGGTGCGGGTGCTTCATCTTGACCAATTGGAGTTTGGAGCATAGTTCTTCACTCGCTAAGTTATGGCAACTCCCTCCATCGATGATGACCTTGACGGACCTTCCATTGATGCCGGCCTTTGTGTGGAAGATATGGCATCTTTGATCTTCGTCTTGTTGATGTTGAAGAGTCAAGACCTTGGAGACAACAAGAGCGGGAATTGAATCTTCATCACAAAAGATTTGATCATCTTCATTTTCATTGTTCACTTGCCGGTGCATGGCCACTTGCTCAAGAGCTTCCATTTCTCCTTCACTCATTGAGTCATATATTCCGTCGTCGTTGAGGATCATGGTGCGCTTGTTTGTGCACTCGAAGGACTTGTGGCCTCGGCCGCCGCATGTGAAGCATTTGAAGGAACTTGTCTTGATGGTCTCATCGGTTGGGGTAGAGGATGATGAAGCGCGCGGCTTGAAGTTGCTTGTAGTAGAAGGAGGACGACTTGAGCTTGTCGAAGTCTTCTTGTAACTTGACTTGTCGCCGTTGCTTGTAGATGGCTTGGTTGAGGTAGGAGGTGTTGGAGTCGTCGAAGCTTGATTGTTGGAGAGGCCATAGGACTTGGATGAGAACTTGGCATACTTGAAGTCGTCTTGCACTTGGCGTTCCGCTTTGGTTGCTTGGTGCACTAGCTCGATGAGGTTTGAGTATGGTTGGAAGTCGGCAATCTTCTTGATAAGGTGATTGAGTCCATTCAAGAAACGTGCCATAGTTTGCTCATCATCTTCTTTGACATTGGCTCGTATCATGGCAATCTCCATTTCCTTGTAGTACTCTTCAACGCTCTTGGTTCCTTGCTTGAGTTGTTGGAGTTTCTTGATGAGGTCGCGGTTGTAGTAGTTTGGCACGAATCGTGCTCTCATGACATCCTTCATTTGTGCCCAAGTGGTGATGGGTGGTTCACCTCTTGCCGCTCGGCGCTCAATGACTTGTTCCCACCAAATGAGGACGTAGTCTTGGAATTCAAGGGATGCCATTGCGATCTTCTTCTCTTCTTCGTAGTTGTGCAAGCGGAAGATTTTGTCAACCTTCAATGCCAATGATATGTACTCTTCGGGGTCATTGCTTCCGGTAAACTTGGGCATGGTGAACTTTAGCTTGCCATATCGTTGCTCTTCATTGTGTTGGGGTTGGGGATGATGATGCCCATGTCGTTGAGTATTGACAATCTCATGTTCCTCTTGGCGAGGAGGGTTGTCTTCCCCATGTTGTTCGTGGCGAGGAGGGTTGTCTTCCTCATGTTTCTCTTGGCGAAGAGGGTTGTCGACCTCATGTTTCTCTTGGCGAGGAGGGGTCCATTGTCTTCTTGCTCTCGATGGACTTGACGTTCTTGTCTCGCTTGAGGAGGAGCTTGTCGATCTTGACGAGGAGCTTGTCGATGCACACGTTCTTGGTAAATCCTTTCTTGAGCTTCATCACGAAGTGCTTCTTGACGTAGACAAGCTTGTCGGCCTCGATTGGCTACGGCACGACTTGAATCTTGAAGGGCACGTTGCGCCTCAAGTGCTTGAGCTTCACGTAGTTGTTGTTCTTGACGTTGTGCCTCGGCGTCTTGTGCATCTTGATGTTGTCGCGCTCGCTCCTCTTGTTCTTGTTGTCGTTGGCGTAGTCGTTCTTGTGCTTGTGCGAAAGCAGCTTGGTTTTGACGATGTCGATGTTCTTGAGAGTCGGTGTCATGTAGAGGATTGCAGTTTGCTTGACGGTCTTGAAGCGCGGCACGACGAAGAGTATTCAATGTCGGTGTACTTGAACCGGAGAGGTTGTCGTTGGAGTGACGACTTGAGCGGCTCCGTCTTGAAGAGGACGAAGTTGTAGAAGAGCGGTCCATCATGGTTCGGATATCTTCTTTGAGGGAACTCATGGATGTGTCGAAGTAGTCTCTTGTATGTTGCTCGGATTGTCGTAGGTCGGTGGCGAGATTGTCGATGCGGTCGCCCAAAGCAAGTTGTTCTTGATGCAAAGCCCGATGTGCAGCAAATAGTTGAGTCTTGGTGACGTAGGATGACATGTCGTCGTCTTGCTCCAAGAAGAGTGGGTCGGTAGAAGTACTTGGCCTATCCATCATTCCAAACAAAGATATGTGAGTGGGAGAAAAAGAAGAACAAATACCAAATGTACCTTGACCGATGTTGAAAATGGATCAAAGATCACTCCAATGTGTAGCAAGGAAACAACACAATTGGTACCAATTCTTGTCGGTTTCTCACACCTACACAAGTAAAAGCTTATGGTGGAGCTTGGTTAGGATGGTGGCACAAAATTTGATGCAATTATAAGTGAGACTCAATAATGTTGGAAAAGATTCACAAATTTGCAAATGCAACAAGTAGACCAATAGCAAGAGAAGGTACACGGAAACACACACGCAAATAGATAAGTGGGGTTGGGCGACCAAGGATGAGCCAAAATGTGGAATCCACCAAGATGCTCTTGGTGCACAACACTAGAGAGACGCTAGCACGATTGCAGAATAGGCGAATACGAACTTGTGCACAACCTGCTAAGCAAAAATGCAACGACTTCTATCCCAAGTATGCTATATGTATGATGTTCCTATGCTTTGATCCAAGATGATCGAGTATGACAATCTTAATGTTGTATGATGCTATGGTTCTTGCTTATAAGCTCTTTGCTTATCTTTCCTCTTTTGCTTAAAAGCTTGTTTGGCTCTTTGTTGTTTGAGCTCTTTTCTCATGCAATGCTTCACGAACCAAGATAGCAATTGTGTATGCGATGACAACTTTGTGACACAAGATATGATACCGAAATATGCAACACGATGATGGTATGTATGCTATGGGAAGTATGATCACTAATGTGCACAAGTCACGTTGCCGGCAATACTCAAAGGCTAGTCTCGATGGGTAAGTGACGCAAAAGTAAGGCTATGGGGTTATCAATGAAATTGCAAGAGAGTACGATGATATCACGATACCAAGATGATATCAAGGTGACGATGATACCAAAGTGATGTAGCCGTTTGTAGTAGTCCTTGGCGAAGATGAGCGGTGGGGATGTTGATGCCGAACCGTACCTAGATAGCCGAAACACAATAGGACACAGAAACCACAACTCAAATTCTCAAAGCAAAACGGGTCAAAATTGTCGGACTTGGTAGCGGGAAAGGCTATGGTGGTGCTATGCGGAAGTGGTGGTGGTATGCGGAAGTGTATGTGGGCACCGGGACAAAATTTGGCGAGAGTTAGGCGGGAAACGGAGTGGAGGATGGAAGTGATGCTGTCAGGGGCCAGATGTCCGGGCTGATGGCCGGATGTCCGGGCTGTCGGGCCGGATGTCCGGGCTCGGGATCCGTGGACGAACTCGAAGAACACCGCGTGGAGAGGTCAAATCCGGGGTAAAATTCGGAAGATTTTGTCGATGGAACTTGGGAAAAAGATGGGGAAAAGCTAGATCTACCTGCAACACACGAAATCCACGGATCAAATCCAACAAAACTTCATCACACCAACAAATCACAAAAAAAATTGGGGCTATTTTTGTGGGGCAATTTTCGGATTAGGACGAAAAACAACAAAATCAAGCTAGAAAACAAAGAGAGGGGGGCTCCGAAATCGTGATCAACGTGGCTCATGATACCAAGATGATGTAGGGTGGAACCCTAGATGGCCGATCTTTCACGAAAGGAGCGGATCCCTACGAAGAACGTGATGAACACGAGGGGAAACACGAGGGGAACACGAGAGAAATCACTCAACCAACAAGAATAGATCACACATGCGCTAGATCGATGAACACAAAGGTGACATACAAGATCCGAAGTCAACAACGGACGATACAAACGGTAACCGGTTCTTCTCCGTGAGGAGATCTTGATGGGGGGCACCCAAGAGGGGTCTTGAATCCAAGGTGATCTTCTCCGAAGAGGGGCCGCAGTCTCTCTCGAGGAGGAGATCCGTAATGGATGAGCAAAGCTCTGTCTCAACTACGAACTAAACTAATGCTAACCCTAGAAAGAGGAAGGGGATGGAGTATATATAGTCTAGGGGGGGCGAAGAGGTACATGGGCCTCGGCCCTTTACTGTGCGCAGACAGGCGGAGCCGGATGTCCGGGCGTCGGGCCGGATGTCCGAGGCTTCGGGAGGGGCCGGATGTCCGGGCTAGGGGGGCGGATGTCCGGGCTGACGGCGATAGCTTCTGTAGGTTCTGGTGCGTGGCGCCGGATTTCCGAGCTTCTGGCCGGATGTCCGGGCTGGAAGCCGGATGTCCGGGCCCTATAGACGTGGGCGGCAGGGCTCCTGCTGATGTGGTCGCTCCAGGGGCCGGATGTCCGGGGCCTGGAAGGTGAACTTGCCTTCTTTCGTTGGTTCTCTTCATCCATGGACTTAGCGGCTTGTCCTTCTTCACGTGTATCTTCGGGAGAGTCCTCTTGACACCTGATCATGCATAGCATATCGGACATAGGTAGTAGCCATGTCTCGAGTGGATCATATGTGATATCACTAAGGAAGGAATTCACCTCGTTCTCGAGAGCTCTAGCTCGTGATCGTGTCATGGGTCCTCTTGGCTCTTGATGAGACGATGGTAGGTCCATGGGGATGATCGTAGGATGCTCCGCATCAGAAGTTCTTTCAAGGACTGCCATATAGAGGACCGGTGTTCACTAAAACGGTCATAACTTTGTTATTCGAAGTCCGTTTCGGACCCAGAACTACTCAAAATGCTCGCGACGAGCGTGGGAATCTAGAAAATACTTCCGGCTTGCGCAAGAGGCTAGGAGGACCCTCAAGTTCGGCTCCTAAGCAGGACTTTTTGCCCCTGAAAGTCAAAAAACATCATTTGTAGCTGCTTTTCACACAAGTTTTTGAACCCATTGGCACTCCTTTGGAAGGAAATCCGAGAGATTATGGTGATTATAAACATTAGTCCTCCTGGTAAGGACAAACGTTGCATTTTCCACATGCTCTATGATCCGGGGAATCCCATTTGGTTGTAAATTCAATAAAGTAAGGCGGCTATCAGCCTTATTCATCTTGTTTTTGTCGTGTGGCATCCATAACGTACGTGTGTTACAGCCAATAATAGGAGGGCATTTCTGGCATTGGTCAATATATATCAGGAAACAATATCTCCACTATGGAGGACACAAAATTTTGGGGCGGCGTGTGATGTAGGGTGGAACCCTATTCGCCGATCTTTCACGAAAGGAGCGGATCCCGCGAAGAACACGAAGAACACAAGGGGAAAATCACAAAGGGAGACACAAGAGAAACACTCAAACATACGAGATTAGGTCACACATGTGCTAGATCCTCGAAACACGAGAGGAGATACAAGATTCACGATCAACAAAAAAGATACAAAGGGTAACCGGTTCTTCTCCATGAGGAGGTCTTGATGGGGCCACCCAAGAGAGGGTCTTGAATCCAACATGGATCTTCTCCGTAGAGGGGTCGCGGTCTCTCTCGTGGAGTAGATCCATATGGATGAGCAAAGCTCTATCTCACATATGAGCTAAACCAATGCTAACCCTAACTAGGAGGAGGGAGAGGTCTATTTATAGTCTTAGTGCAAAGAGGGGCGAAGTGAAGGGGTACATGGGCTTCGGCCCGAAACTGGACGTAGCCAGGGTCTAGACGTCCGTGAGGCGCCGGTCGTCCGGAGACTCGCGGGGGTCCGGACGTCCGTAGATCTTCGGATGTCCGCAAATTAGGTTCTGTCGCCGCGTCGTCAGACATCCGTAGGTGTCCGGTCGTCCGGTCTTCCTCGGATTTCCGTAGATTCGGTTCTATTGGCGTAGCGTCAGTCGTCCAGAGGGATGCGGTCGTCCGGAGCTTGGGAGTTGTCGGACGTCCGGGCCTGGTCGGTCATCCAGCCGCTGTAGCATTCGGTGGCCTGGCTTCCTTGGGTTGGCGTGGCCTTCAGGGGTCGGACGTCCGGGCTGGGCCGGTCGTCCGGAGCCTGTAGCTTCCGTGACAGCCCTTCCTCTTGTCCTTCGCACTTGGTGTCCCCGCCGTCTTGTCCATTGGATGTAGATGTTCCATGGCTTTCCTCCAAGTACCTGATCACAGATAGTGTTTCCGTTTGAGGTAGTAGCCATGTCTCATGTGTCAAAAGTGGTAGTTCGGAAAGGAGCGAGTTCACCTTATCTTCAATAGCCTTGGCTCGGGCTCTTGTCATTGGTCCAAGTGGTGTCGTTGGAGGTGTAGATGCGTCCATGGGGATGATCGTGGGATGCTCCGCATCATCTCCCCTCCCTTGGGAAAGGTCCGACCTCGGATCAAAATCTTCATCACCATGGTAGGGCGAAAGATCCTTGATGTTGAAGACGTCGCTCACGTTGTACTTTTCGCGGGAGGTCGGTCTTGTAATCGTTGTTGTTGTAGCGTGCTAGCACCTTGAAGGGTCCATCGGCTCGTGGTAGAAGTTTGGATTTGCGTTCGTTGGGGAAGCGGTCCTTGCGAAGGTGTAGCCACACAAGATCTCCAATGTTGAACATGGGTTGCTTGTTGACGTTGAGCTTGGTCGCGAGTCATTGTACTTGACGCTCGATGGTGTGCCTTGTATCTTCATGCATCTTCTTGAGGTAGTTCACTCGGGTGCTCGCGTCCATGTTGATGCGCTCTTGTAGTGGTAGAGGAAGAATGTCCAATGGAGATAACGGGTTGAAACCGTAGACGACCTCGAAAGGGGTCTTGCCGGTTGTTGAGTGTCTTGCGCGGTTGTAGGCGTACTCAGCAATCGATAGGCACTCCCCCACTCCTTGATGTTCTTCTTGATTAGCACCCAGAGAAGAGTGGAGAGCGTGCAGTTCGTCACCTCCGTTTGGCCGTCGGTTTGTGGATGGTATGCCGTGGAGAATAGGAGCTTGATTCCGAGCTTGGCGCATAAAGTCTTCCAAAAGTAACTCAAGAACTTGACGTCGCGGTCCGAGACAATCGTCTTTGGCACTCCATGAAGTCGCAAGATTTCCCTACAAAAGGGATTGGCAACATGTGAAGCATCATCTATCTTGTTGCAAGGAATGAAATGTGCCATTTTGGAGAATCGGTCCACAACAACAAAAACGGAATCCTCACCATTTTTTGTTCTAGGCAAACCAAGCACAAAATCCATGCTAATATCTTCCCATGGTTGATATGGAATT
The DNA here is from genome assembly GCF_018294505.1 of Triticum aestivum. Classification (NCBI taxonomy): domain Eukaryota; kingdom Viridiplantae; phylum Streptophyta; class Magnoliopsida; order Poales; family Poaceae; genus Triticum; species Triticum aestivum. The sequence goes on along the minus strand of NC_057802.1, from coordinate 237,648,620 downwards.
GGAAGTGGCATGTAAAGGCCATGAGATTGAGCTTTAGACTTAGATTTGCGACATGTAGAGCATCGGTTGGTGAAGCGGTTGTCGTCGCGAAACATCTTGGGCCAAAAATAGTTCTTGGAGAGCATAGCAAGTGTCTTGTCGCGTTCAAAATGTCCCGTTAGTCCTCCTCCATGAGATTCCTGCAAAAGCAACAAACGAAGAGAAGACTCGCGAATGCAAAGTTTGTTAGCTCTCATAAGATAACCATCCTTGATGTAATATTGTTCCCAAGATGGATGCGTTAAACACTTTGCATAAGGAATAGCAAAAGTAGGGTCATACGCATATAAGTCTTTTATGTGCTCAAAGCCAATGACATTCAATTCAAGTTAAGTAACAAGCATGCATATACGCGGGAAAGCGCATCCGCCACAACATTTTCCTTGCCTTTAATACTTGATGACATAGGGAAAAGACTCAATAAATTCACTCCACTTAGCATGACGCTTGTTCAACTTAGTTTGACCCTTAAGGTATTTAAGTGTTCATGATCGGTATGGATGATGAATTCATGAGGGCGGAGATAATGCTCCCATTCACGCAAAACTCGCACTAAAGCATATAGCTCTTTGTCATAGATGGGATAATTGAGTTGCGCTCCGGAAAGTTTCTCAATAAAGTATGCTATGGGGCGCTTCTCTTATGTTAACACAACTCCTATGCCGTTACCACTAGCATCGCAATGAATCTCAAAGGGTTTCTCAAAGTTGGGTAATGCAAGCACGGGAGCATGAGTAAGCAAATTCTTAAGCTCAATTAAAGCACTATCTTGAGATGGTCCCCAAACAAAGGGTGCATTTTTCTTACTCAAAGCATGTAAAGGAGATGCAATGGTGCTAAAATCCTTCACAAATCGACGGTAGAAACCGGCTAAACCAAGAAAACAACGCACTTGTTGCAAGTTAGTTGGTTGGGGCCAAGTTTTAATAGCATTGATCTTCGATTCATCTACATGAACACCCTTAGAAGATACTACAAAACCCAAGAAAACAAGCTTATCAACACCAAAGAGGCATTTTTCCATATTTGCATAGAGTTGCTCTTTTCAAAGAGTTTGTAGGACGGTGCGAAGGTGGGTGACATGCTCTTTGAGAGATTTGCTAAAAACAAGGATATCATCGAAGTAGACAACAACAAATTCACCAATATAAGGTCGAAACACGTAATGCATGAGACGCATGAAAGTACCGGGTGCTTCCGACAAACCCATAGGCATGACTAACCACTCATACAAACCAAACTTTGTTTTGAACGCGGTTTTCCATTCATCACCCTCTCGTATGCGTATTTGATAGTAACCACTTTTCAGATCAATTTTGGAAAAGATAGTGGCACCGCTAAGTTCATCAAGAATATCATCAAGGTGTGGAATGGGGTCCCTATAGCGAACGGTGATAGCATTGATGGGTCTACAATCGGAACACATGTGAAAGCTACCGTCTCTTTTTGGCACAAGAATGACCGGTACGGCACAAGGACTCGAACTTTCGCGCACATGTCCATGGTTTATGAGATGCTTTACTTGCCTTTGTATTTCTTTGGTTTCTTCGGGGTTGACTCGGTAGGGAGCCTTGTTTGGAAGTGGCGCGCCGGGGATGAGGTCGATGCGGTGCTCGATGCCTCGTAGTGGAGGTAGACCCGGAGGTAGCTCGTCGGGGAAAACATCTTGGAATTCCTGTAATAAAGAAGATAACACCAATGGTAGATCGTGAGAGGTGTTAGCTTTTGGTGCCTCGTCCTTGCACAATAGGACATCGTGTAGGACACGTGATGGGTTCTCAGATACTTCTCTCATCTCGCGTTTGGTGGCAAATAGAACTAAGTTTTTCTTGTCGCTCATCGTGGAGGTACTCAATTTGGGCTTGTGGCGCTCACTCTATTTTTGGTGGTTCACTCTCTCACTATTCTCTCCATGATGGGTGGCTTTTTTCGGCGATCACTTGGCTTGGAGACATAGGGCGTAGCACATACTCCTTTCCTTTCATCTTGAAGCTATAGTGGTTTGTACGACCACATTGTGGATGACACCTCGGTCAAATTGCCATGGCCGTCCAAGAAGGAGGTGGCAAACGGTCATTGGAATGACATCACACTCCAAAGTGTCTTCGTAAGCTCTGATCTTGAAGGAGACTTGTACCCTATGCTCGACTTGGATGGTGCCATTGTCGTTTAGCCAGTGAACCTTGTAGGGGTGCGGGTGGTTCATCTTGACCAATTGGAGCTTGGAGCATAGTTCTTCACTTGCGAGGTTATGGCAACTCCCTCCATCGATGATGACCTTTGACGGACCTTCCATGGATGCCAGCCTTGGTGTGGAAGATATGGCATCTTTGGTCTTCTTCTTGTTGATGTTGATGAGTCAAGACCATGGAGACAACTAGAGCGGGACTTGAATCTTCGTCACAGAAGACTTGATTATCTTCATCTTCATTCACTTGCTGGTGCAGGGCCACTTGCTCAAGGGCTTCCATCTCCTCTTCACTCATGAAGTCGTAGGTGCCGTCGTCGTTGAGGATAGTGGTGTGCTTGTTTGTGCACTCAAAGGACTTGTGGCCTCGGCCTCTGCATGTGAAACATTTGAAGGAACTTGTCTTGATGGTCTCATCGGTTGGGGTAGATGATGATAAAGCTTTCGGTTTGAAGTTGCTTGTAGTAGGAGGATGACTTGAGCTTGTCGAAGTTTTCTTGTAACTTGACTTGTCACCGTTGCTTGTAGATGGCTTGGTTGAAGTAGAAGTTGGTGGAGTCGTCGAAGCTTGGGTGTTGGAGAAGCCATAGGACTTGGATGAGAACTTGGCATACTTGAGGTCATCTTGCACTTGACGTTCCGCTTTGGTAGCTTGATGCACTAGCTCGATGAGGTTTGAGTATGGTTGGAAGTCGGCAATCTTCTTGATAGGGTGATTGAGTCCATTCAAGAAACGTGCCATAGTTTGCTCATCATCTTCCGTGACATTGGCTCGTACCATGGCAATCTCCATTTCCTTGTAGTACTCTTCAACGCTCTTGGTTCCTTCTTGAGTAGTTGGAGTTTCTTGAAGAGGTCGCGGTTGTAGTTGTTTGGCACAAATCGTGCTCTCATGACATCCTTCATTTGCGCCCTCGTAGTGATGGGTGGTTCACCTCTTGCCTCTCGGCCCTCAATGACTTGTTCCCACGAAATGAGGACGTAGTCTTGGAATTCAAGGGATGCCATCGCGATTTTCTTCTCTTCTTCGTAGTTGTGCAAGCGGAAGATTTTGTCAACCTTCAGTGCCCATGATATGTACTCTTCGGGGTCATTTCTTCCGGTGAACTTGGGCACGGTGAACTTTATCTTGCCATATCGTTGCTCTTCATTGTGTTGGGGTCGAGGATGATGACGCCCATGTCGTTGAGGATTGACAAACTCATGTTGCTCTTGGCGAGGAGGGTTGTCGACCTCATGTTGCTCTTGTCTTGGAGGATTTCCATTGTCGTCTTGCACTTGTTGAACTTGATGTTCTTGGCGAGCTTGTGGAGGAGCTTGTCGAGCTTGAGGAGGAGCTTGATGATGCACACGTGCTTGGAAAATCCTCTCTTGGACTTCATCGTGAAGCGCTTCTTGTTGTAGGCGAGCTTGTCAGCCTCGTTTGGCTACGGCTCGACTTGAATCTTGAAGGGCACGTTGCGCCTCATGTGCTTGAGCTTCATGAAGTTGTTGTTCTTGGCGTTGTTACTCGGCGTCTTGGGCATCTTGGTGTTGTCGCGAACGCTCCTCTTGTTCTTGTTGTCGTTGGCGTTGTTGTTCTTGTGCTTGCGCGAATGCAGCTTGGGTTTGACGATGTCGATGCTCTTGAGAGTCGGTGTCGTGTAGAGGATTGTGGTTGGCTTGACGATCTTGACGCGCGGCATGACGAAGAGTGTTCGATGTCGGGGTACTTGAGCCGGAGATAGTGTCGTCGGAGTGTCGACTTGAGCGGCTCCTTCTTGAGGAGGACGAAGTGGTAGAAGAGCGGTTGACCAACAAGGCACGCATCTCGTCCATCCTTGCGTCATTCTCGTGCTTGTGTTCGTCAAGCTTGTTGTCGAAGTAGTCTCTTGTTCATTGCTCGAAGAGTCGCAAGTCGATGGCGAGGTTGTCGATGCGGTCACTCATTGCTAGTTGCTCTTCATGCAAGGCTCGTTGTGTACCAAAGAGGTGTAGCTTGGTGACGTAGTTGTTTGAGTCGTCGTCTTGCTCAAGGAATAGTGTGTTGGTAGAAGTATTTGGCCTATCCATCATTCCAAACAAAGATATGTGAGTGGGAGAAAGAGAAGAACCAATACCAAATGTACCTTGACCGATGTTGAAGATGGATCAAAGATCACTCCAATGTGTAACAAGGAAATAGCACAATTGGTACCAATTCTTGTCGGTTTCTCACACCTACACAAGTAAAAGCTTATGGCGGGGCTCGGTTAGGATGGTGGCACAAAATTTGATGCAATTGTAAGTGAAACTCAATAATGTTGGAAAAGATTCACAAATTTGCAAATGCAACAAGTAGACCAATAGCAAGATATGGTACACGGAAACACACACGCAAATAGATAATGTGGGGTTGTGCAACCAAGGGTGAGCCAAAATGTGGAAGCCACAAAGATGCTCTTTTTGCACAACTCTAGAGAGACGCTAGCACGATTGCACAATAGGCAGATACGAACTTGTGCACAACCTACTAAGCAAAAATGCAACGACTTCTATCCCAAGTATGCTATATGTATGATGTTTCTATGCTATGATCCAAGATGATCGAGTATGACAACCTTAATGTTGTATGATGCTATGGTTCTTGCTTATAAGCTCTTTGCGTATCTTTCCCTTTTGCTTAAAAGCTTGTTTGGCTCCTTGTTGTTTGAGCTCTTTTCTCATGCAATGCTTCACGAACCAAGATAGCAATTGTGTATGCGATGACAATGTTGTGACACAAGAGATGATACCAAGAGATGCACCATGATGATATGGTATGTATGCTATGGGAAGTATGATCCCGCGAAGAACACGAAGAACACAAGGGGAAAATCACAAAGGGAGACACAAGAGAAACACTCAAACCAACGAGATTAGGTCACACATGTGCTAGAGCCTCGAAACACGACGGGAGATACAAGATTAACGATCAACAAAGGACGATACAAAGGGTAACCGGTTCTTCTCCGTGAGGAGGTCTTGATGGGGCCACCCAAGAGGGGGTCTTGAATCCAACGTGGATCTTCTCCGTAGAGGGGCCGCGGTCTCTCTCGTGGAGTAGATCCGTATGGATGAGCAAAGCTCTATCTCACATATGAGCTAAACCATTGTGATGTAGGGTGGAACCCTAGATGGCCGATCTTTCACGAAAGGAGCGGATCCCAAGGATGAACACGAAGAACATGAGGGGAAACACGAGAAAAACACTCAACCAACAAGAATAGATCACACATGCACTAGATCGATGAACACAAAGGTGAGATACAAGATCCAAATCCAACAAAGGATGATACAAAGGTAACCGGTTCTTCTCCGTGAGGAGGTCTTGATGGGGCCACCCAAGAGGGGGTCTTCAATCCAAGGTGATCTTCTCCGAAGAGGGGCCGCAGTCTCTCTCGAGGAGGAGATCCGTAATGGATGAGCAAAGCTCTATCTCAACTATGAGCTAAACCAATGCTAACCCTAACTAGGAGGAGGTGGGGGTCTATATATAGTGTTAGCCCACGAAGGGGTAAGTGAGAGGGGGGATACATGGGCCCTTGGCCCATTCACTGTGCGCAGACAAGCGCCGGATGTGCGGGCGACGGGCCGGATGTCCGGGCAGGGAGGCCGGATGTCCGGGCTAGCGTGGCCGGTCTCGGAGCTCTCTGGATAGGCGCGGTCCGGATGTCCGGGCTGGGGGTCGGATGTCCGGCGGCTCGGGAAGGTCCGGATGTCCGGGCCTCTTGCCGGATGTCCGGGCTGACGGGGTTCAGCTTCGGGTGCCTTGTGTGATGGGCGCCGGATTTCCAGGGATCGGGCCGGATGCCCGGGGCCTGTAGCAGCTAGCTCTTCTTCCTTCTCCTTCCTTCGCTTCCGCACACGCTTGGCCTTGTTCCTTGGGTTCTCCATGGTCTCCTCGGGTGTACCTGAGTATGAACAAGGTCCGCGCTTGAAGTAGCATCCATGTCTTACGTGCGGAAATGGAAGATTCGAAAAGGAGCGAGTTCACCTTAGGTCCAATGGCGTAGGCTCGAGTGTACATGGGGATGATAGTAGGATGCTCCGCATCATCTCCCCTCCATTGGGAAAGGTCCGACCTCAGATCGAAAACCTCATCACCATGGAAACGGTTGTCGTGGACGGACTTGTAGTTGGACGAAGTGGAAGACATGGCGCAATCCAAGTACTCCAAGGTGTCTCCGGAGTGGTATTCATGCAAAAAGAGCAAACACAAGCGACACTCGGAAATACAATGGTTAGCGCACACAAGGTGTCCATCATGTAAAAATGAGTCCGTGAGGCAAGATTGTTCGTGACAAAGCACATGAAGCTTAGCAAGATGATATGGAATGAGATGTAAAGCATTCATGGGAGCAAAAGCATTCATTGTGCACACAAATGTATTGTGAATGTGATCAATGCAACCACGATGCAAAATGATGTCATAGTGAGACGGTTTATAAATAGCATGAATATGGAAATGGATGCTCAATATGAATAAGTTATCATGCAATTGATGGTAGGAAATATGATCATGGTGTATGAATATGCCATCAAGAAAGATCACAACAACACAAGCTCATATATCATGGATGACATGGGAATAGGTGCAACAAGACAAGCATAATGTGTGTCAATCCATGCAAAGGGTGCAAACTTGTGGTGAGTATGATATGTCCATCGAGCATGACATGTATGAGCACAATCTACAAATATGAAGGTGGGTGTGCAATGTGTAAAAGGAGTGTTGATGTACCATAGCTCAATGTCGCGGTAGAAGTGTTGGTCCAGTGGTGCATCTACTAAGTCCGGGCACTCCTCAACTTGAAAGTTCATAGGGTCCATCTCCAATGTCGGTCCTCCATCCAATAGATGTATCATGTAGACAACAAGAAAGAGGCAACAATGAAAGAATGACCCATCCAATATGCTTATTTGAGAATGGCTCAAAGGGAATGAGTTCACCTTTATGAGGATGTCGAGAATGTTGGTGTTACACATCATATACGCCTTCACATAACCAATATGTCTCATGATGGAAATGCCTTGAGAATCCTTCAAAATGAAAGAACATGACAAACACTCGGAAAAACAAATGAGGTTAGCGGAAATGCAAAACCTATCATTCGAGTGGTGAGATACCCAACAAGTGTTTTCATCATTCTTATCATAAGAAAGGACAAGGTGTGGTATGGTATGAAAGCATATGATGCAACTACAACCAAAGACAATAGGCTTAAACAAGAAAGCATGCATCACAAGTAATATGTCCAAGTCTCGACGATCAATAAGCATAGCAAGTTGGCACTCAATACAAGGTGATATGAGAGATGCAATTAATGGGCACAAGAGACAATGATCAAGATATATCATGTGAGAGGCATGAACATATATGTCATCAACCCAAGAAAGCGAGTAAGAATGGAACATGGGTGATGCGACAAAGCAAGCAAGCATAGTGATGAAGTGAAGCAAGCTAGTAGTGCGAAGATGCAACGTACTAGAAGGAATCATGGCAAGCATGTCATGTGTGCAAATAGTGGGCATATATAATGCACATGACATTTCACAAGCATGAAAGCAAAATATGAGCAAAATATCATCATTGTATTGGAAAGAAGTCCTATGTAAATAGCAATGGGACATCATGACTCTCCCAACACAAGAATCAACAATAGCATGAGGCACATGATAAACATGGCAATAGCAACAAGGATCTCCACCAAGCATGCAAATACACATAGGCAAGGGTCACGATTGCATGGCAAAATCATAGAAAGAGGCATAGCATGCAAAGTGAACACGAGAAAATGGGCATAACGTAACAAGTGATATATATAGCCCAAAGCCATGTGAGAGCCAAGTAAAAGGAATGCGCGAAGTCGTTGCGCAAAGGGAATGGTGGTAAGGATAGTCCACGGGATCCCAAGTCGTCGTTGCTCTCAAGAGCTCGTTTCGTCAACTCTTGGGATTGAGAGGTTGACGAGTATACATGAGTACCTACACAAAACAAAGGCAAAGGAAAAATTGTGTGTGCGTGGTATATGTACGCATCATCCATCATGATGCGCACGTGCATGTGTTGGTTAGCACAAAATAGCCAATGCTCAAATAAATGAGATGCGTGATATAGAAACATGTCATCCATCATGAGAGGTTTGTTACTATGTATAGCATAATGGAGACTCAAATTGTGTAAAGCATCACAAGAAATATGTAGAGCATTATTATTCATGGAATGCATATGGTGCACGCAATTATGGGAATCATGCAAAGTATGGAATTCATCAAAATCTCCTAATATGTATGAGGAAACTATGGGGGTCTCCTCATGAGCATTAATGGAAACATCACATGGAGAATATTGACAACATCCAAAACAATGCATATTTGGAACGATGTGATCATGGCATGGCATAGTAGATGAATTGCGTAAATCATGTAAAGGAAGCATGGCAATATCATCAAAAGAAAAACAAAAGCCAATGGCCATCATTTCGTCATCTATGCCATAAGTGCAAATGGGATTTATTTTAACGGGGCATGCATAGTTACTATGTTGAGATTGAAATGATGCAATATGGGAGATCTCACTCATAGCATATGACAAGTTTAAAGGGTTGTCGAACATGATGTGACCAAAAGAATTTTCACATGATATCCTATGGAGCATAGCATCACAACTAGGCAACTCAACATGCTCATCATCATATTCATCATAAATGGGTAAGTCATGACAAGAAGAAGTCGCACTAGCATGAAGCATGGGAATAGGTGGATCAACATCATGCAAGCAATCATTGGTGAGATAGTCCACTAGTGGGACAAGAGAAGCACCATCACCTATGTTACCTTTGGAGCATCGCTCATGTGTTGTAGGTGAGGTGTCGAAGATCCACTCATTGTCATCTTCATCTTAATGGAACCATGTGGGGGGTTCATCTTCTTCCACCATGGCCATCATCGTCTCCATTGGAGGTGTGGACTCATCGAGGATAGGCCTGTCATCATGTAGGAGACCTAGCACCAAAGAACAAAACACACTCGGAGTAGAGGTTAAGTCGTTAGAAATCATAGTGGCCTCACATGTCGTGTCAACTACCTCACTCACTAAGTGTTGTGGTTCACTCCCTCCCTCAAGGATGCGTTCACTCGTATGGTTGGTGGAGTCACTCAAATATCTCTCAACCTCACATAGGATGTGTGGCATGCTCTCAAGTGTGGGGCTAGTGGTGGTCACACTCATTCTCTCATAGGAAATGCACTCAATGTCATATATGGTGGAGTCACTCATGTCACTCATGGTGGGGTGGCTCTCCTCACATGGCAATTGGGGCATCTCTTCATATGTGGGTGTCGGAGAGATGTTGGTGCAAATGTCTCCATGCTCAACTATGTCGTAGTCGTAGCCGTGCATGAAGGCCGAAGATGGCACATCATCACTCTCCTCCAAGACCAAAGATAAGGTCTCATGTGCGGTCTCGTAGCTTGACTCGGAGTATGAGTCCAATATGGGTGCTGTCTTCATGTTGTTGAAGAGGTTCGTGCTCGTCGCCGTAGTCGAAGGGGATGGCCCTTGCTCGACCTTCTTGTCACCATCTTGTTGTTGGAGACCCATATGATGTGGCACCTCGTAGCTCGTCTCCATGACCGAAGGGAATTTCCCATGCTCGTCCATCTTCCTTGAGTGTCTTCCAAAGATGGAAGTGTCGCCCTCGCTCGTAGGTGGTCGCCTTGTTGTTGAAGTAGTCGATGTAGGCGAACTCATGGGAAGTAGGCGAAGATGCCGTACGTCCAAAGGCGAAGATGCCTTGATAGCACTTGGCGAAGATGCCGAAGTGGTTGGTGTAGCCGTAGCTCTGTCTTGGTGGTGCTCGTCTCGCGGTCTTCTCTTTTGCTCATGAAGCTTGGACTTGGCGTGAAGTAGAGCTTGTTGGGACTTGTGCTTGCGCTTGTGGAGCATCTTCATGTTGATGGTGTCGTTGTCGTACTTGAGCTCGTAGTAGATGTCGTTCGTCGTCGTTGTGCACATGATGCTTGGAGGTGTCTTGCCCTTCATGACGATGTGTATCACGAACGTGATGGTGGTCGCCATGGAGATGTGGACGTGGACGACTTGCGCTTGCATCGTGTTTGTGCTCCGAAGATGATCGACTTGCTCGTCGCCGCCTTGAGGATGATGAAGGGGAAGAAGACTTGTAGTCGGCCACCATGTCGCGTAGTTGATCCTTTAGCTCGCCCAATTTGGTGTCGATGTAGTCCCTTTTCCTTGCTTTGGAGTGGTGTATGTCGATGGCAAGGTTGTCGAGGCGCTCTCGCAAGGTAGATTGTGCGCTTTGCATTTGTCGTTGTAGATCGAAGATGGATGCTTTGGTGATGTAGTTGTTCGCGCTGTCGTTGTTGTCGAAGACCGGAGATGAAATGCCTTGCCTATCCATCACAAGACTCGAGCAAATATGAGTGGGAGAAAGAGAAGAACTATACCAAATGTACCTTGACCGATGTTGAAGATGGATCAATGATCACTCAATGTGTAACAAGGAAATAGCACAATTGGTACCAATTCTTGTCGGTTTCTCGCACCTACACAAGTAAGGCTTATGGTGGAGCTCGGTGAGGATAGTGGCACAAAAAATTTGATGCAAAATGTTAGCAAGAGTCAATAATGTTGAAAAAGATTCACAAATTCGCAAGTGAAACAAGTAGACCAATAGCAAAGAATGGCACACGGAAACACACACACGGATAGATAAATGGGGTCGTGACACCAAGGAATGAGCACAAAATGTGGAGTCCATGGAAAATGCTCGTGTTGCACAACTCAAGAGAGACGCTAGTACGATTTCTCAATAGGCGGATACGACACTTGTGCACAACCTATGATATGCAAAATGGATAAACTTTCTATCCCAAGTATGCTATGTATGTATGGTTCTCGGTGTTTGATCCAAGATGATCGGTTATGACAATCTTATGCAATGTGGGATGATGCTACGACACTTGCTTACAAGCTCTTTGTTCACTCTTTTTCTTTGCTTAAAAGCTTATTCTCTTTTTATATGTATGGCCACTTTTGCGCAATGCACAAACCAAGATAGCAATTGTGTATATGCGGGAACGATCTTTGTGACACAATGGGTGATATGATACCAAGATGATATGGTATGTATGCAATGGGAGGTGTAGATCACTAATGTGCACAAGTAACGTTGCCGGCAATACTCAAATGGCTAGTCTCGATAGGCAAGTGACGCAAAATGGTCTAGGGGTTATCAATGCAATTGCAAGGGAATATACAATGGAGGGATACCACGATACCAAGATGATATGGAGGTTACTGTCGAGGGTTTCTCGTTTGTACGCCAAGGACGGATGATGATGAAGTGGTCAATGTCGATGACGACCTCGAGGCGATGATGAGTTGCGGTGTTCTTGATGTAGATACCAAGATGATGGAGACTCATCCCTAAGTAGCCGAAACACCTTAGGAAACGGAAAAACCGCAAACTCAAAATTTCAAATGTCAAATGTCAAATGGTGGTAGCGGGAATGCGGTGGTGGTTTTGCGGAAACTCAAAGGGATTGCGGAAATGCAATGATGGGTTTTGAGACGGAAGTCGAGGGTAAGGTGGATGGACTATACACGGTGTCGGAGTTCGAAGCACGGTCCCTAAGTAGCCGAAACACCTTAGGAGACACAACTCACAACACAAACAAAATTGGGTTAAGTTGGGTTGGCGGAAGTGTATGGTGGGAAAGCCTATGCGGAAGTTATGGTGGTGGTTGATGAAGAAGAAATCGTCCCTAAGTAGCCAAACACCTTAGGAGACTCGAATCACAACTCAAACAACCACAAATGCTATAAGGAACAAAATTGGTTAGGTTGCGGAAGTCGGTGGTGGTTATTCGGATGATATGGTGGAAGCCCTAGGCAAAGATGCCAAAGTGCCAAAAATTTGATGAAGTCAAATGGTTATGTAACCTATCTAGATGGATAGAGGATGTCAATAGCTACTCAACGAGCTAAAGAACGCGAAAATCGGACTCCGGATGTGAAAGTTATGTGCAAAACGGTGAAACGGGTTAGGCTGAAATGCCAGGGGCCGGACATCCGGGGCTCGGGCCGGATTTCCGGGACCTGATGTCCAGAACCGCGCGTGAAATTGCGCTCCAGGAGCCGGATGTCCGGGCCACGGGCCGGATGTCCGGGCGCCAGATGTCCGGGGCTATGGGCCGGATGTCCGGGCTCCAAATCCGAGGATGAACTCGAGGAACTCGATTTTGCGGCGGAAATTGATGATTTCGGGGGGAAAATTGCAGAGATTTCGTGGATGGAAAGTGGGGAAAATTGGGGGAAAGCTAGATCTACTCAAGACACAATGAATCCACGGATCAAAATCAACAAAACATCATCAAACCAACAAATCACAAAAAAAATTGGGGGCTATTTTTTGGTGGGGATTTTCGAATTTGGGACAAAATCAAAAAAATAGGCTAGAAAACACAACGGGGAGGCTCCGAAATCGTGATCAACGTGGCTCATGATACCAAGATGATATAGGGTGGAACCCTAGATGGCAGATCTTTCACGAAAGGAGCGGATCCCAATGATGAACACGACGAACATGAGGGGAAACACGAGGGAAAACACGAGAGAAACACTCAACCAACAAGAATAGATCACACATGCGCTAGATCGATGAACACAAAGGTGAGATACAAGATCCAAATCCAACAAAGGACGATACAAGGGTAACCGGTTCTTCTCCGTGAGGAGCTCTTGATGGGTCCACCTAAGAGGGGGTCTTCAATCCAAGGTGATCTTCTCCGAAGAGAGGCCGCAGTCTCTCTCGAGGAGGAGATCCGTAATGGATGAGCAAAGCTCTATCTCAATTATGAGCTAAACCAATGCTAACCCTAACTAGGAGGTGGTGGGGGTCTATATATAGTGTTAGCCCACGAAGGGGTAAGTGAGAGGGGGGATACATGGGCCCTTGGCCCGTTCACTGTGCGCAGATAGGCGCCGGATGTCTGGGGCTTCGCGACGGGCCGGATGTCCGGGCAGGGAGGCCGGATGTCCGGGCTGGCGTGGCCGGTCTCGGAGCTCTCTGGATAGGCGGGGTCCGGATGTCCGGGCTGGGGGCCGGATGTCCGGCGGCTCGGGAAGAGCCGGATGTCCGGGCTGACGGGGTTCAGCTTTGGCTGCCTTCTGTGATGGGCGCCGGATTTTCGGGGATCGGGCCGGATGTCCGGGCTGGGGCCGGATGTCCAGGGCCTGTAGCAGCTGGCTCTTCTTCCTTCTCCTTCCTTCGCTTCCGCGCACGCTTGGCCTTGGTCCTTGGGTTCTCCATGGTCTCCGCGGGTGTACCTGAGTATGAACAAGGTCCGCGCTTGAAGTAGCACCCATGTCTTACGTGCGGAAAGGTAAGATTCGGAAAGGAGCGAGTTCACCTTAGGTCCAATGACGTAGGCTCGAGTGTAGATGGGGATGATCGTAGGATGCTCCGCATCACAATGCTAACCCTAACTAGGTGGAGGGAGAGATCTATTTATAGTCTTAGTGCAAAGAGGGGCGAAGTGAAGGGGTACATGGGCTTCGGCCCAAAACTGGACGCAGCCAGGGTCCGGACGTCCGTGAGGCGCCGGTCATCCGGAGGCTCGCAGGGGTCCGGACGTCCGTAGATCTCCGGATGTCCGCAAATTAGGTTATGTCGCCGCGTCGTCGGACGTCCGCAGGTGTCCGGTCGCCGGTCGTCCGGTCTTCCTCGGATTTCCATAGATTCGGTTCTGTTGGCGTAGCGTCGGTCGTATGGAGGGATGCGTTCGTCCGGAGCCTGGGAGTTGTCGGACGTCCGGGCCTGGTCGGTCGTCCGGCCGCTGTAGCATTCGGTAGCCTGGCTTCCTTGGGTTGGCGTGGCCTTCAGGGGTCGGACGTCCGGGATGGGCTGGTCGTCCGGAGCCTGTAGCTTCTGTGACAGCCCTTCCTCTTGTCCTTCGCATTTGGTGTCCTCGCCGTCTTGTCCATTGGATGTAGATGTTCCATGGCTTTCCTCCAAGTACCTGATCACACATAGTGTTTCTGTTTGAGGTAGTAGCCATGTCTCATGTGTCGAAAGTGGTAGTTCGGAAAGGAGCGAGTTCACCTTATCTTCAATAGCCTTGGCTCAGGCTCTTGTCATTGGTCCAAGTGGTGTCGTTGAAGGTGTAGATGCGTCCATGGGGATGATCGTGGGATGCTCCGCATCAGCGTGCTAGAACGCGTCATGAGAAAATGTAGTTCTTTCAAGGACTACTAATATAGACGACCGATCTTTGCTAAAACGGTGATAACTTTTTCATTCAGAGTCCGTTTCGGACCCACAAGTACTCAAAATACTCGCGACGAGCGTGGGAATCTAGAAAATACTTTCGACTTGCGCAAGAGGCCCGGACGACCCTCAAATTCGGCCCCTAAGCAAGACTTTTAGCCCCTAAAAGTCAAAGAACATCATTTGCCGCTGCTTTTCAGACAAGTTTCTGAACCCATTGTCACTCGTTTGGAAGGAAATCCGAGAGACTATGGTGAGTATAAATATTAGTCCGCCTGGCAAGGAGAACTGTAGTATTCTGCACATGCTCTATGATCCGGGGAATCCCATTTGGTTGTAAATTCTAGAAAATAAGGCGACTATAAGCCTTATTATACTTGTTTTTGTCATGTGGCATGCCGTAACGTATGTGTGTTACAACCAATAATAGGAGGGCATTCCTGGCATCGGTCAATATATATGTGGAAACAATATCTCCACTATGGAGTACACAAAATTTTGGGGAGGCACGCCGGAACGCGTCACGGGAAAATGAAGTTCTTCCAACAACTGCCATGTGAAGGACCGGTGTTCACCAAAACGGTCATAACTTTGTCATTCCGAGTCCGTTTCGGACCCACAAGTACTCAAAATGCTCGCAACAAGGGTGGGAATCTAGAAAATACTTCCGGCTTGCGCAGGAGGCCCGAAGGACCCTCAAATTCGCCCCCTAAGCGGGGCTTTTTGCCCCTGAAAGTCAAAGAACATCATTTGCAGCTGCTTTTCAGACAAGTTTCTAAATCCATTGGCACTCCTTTGGAAGGAAATCTAAGAGATTATGGTGAGTATAAACATTAGTCCGCCTGGTAAGGACAAACGTTGCATTCCTTACATGCTCTATGATCCGGGGAATCCCATTTGGATGTAAATTCAAGAAAATAAGGCAACTATAAGCCTTATTCTCCTTGTTTTGCCGTGTGGCATGACGTAACGTACGTATGTTACAACCAATAATAGGAGGGCATTCCTAGCATCGGTCAATATATATGTGGAAACAATATCTCCACTATGAAGGACACAAAATTTTGGGGCGGCGCGCCAGAACGTGTTATGAGAAAATGAAGTTCTTTCAAGGACTGCCATATAAAGGACCGGTGTTCACAAAAACGGTTATAACTTTGTCATTCGGAGTCAGTTTCGGACCAACAAGTACTCAAAATACTCATGACGAGCGTGGGAATCTAGAAAATACTTCCGGCTTTCGAACGAGGCCCGGATTACCCTCAAATTCGGCCACTAAGCAGGACTTTTTGCCTTTGAATGTCAAAGAACATCATTTGCCGCTGCTTTTCAGACATGTTTCTGAACCCATTGGCACTCCTTTGGAAGGAAATCTGAGAGATTATGGTGAGTATAAACATTAGTCAGCCTGGTAAGGACAAGCGTTGCATTCTGCACATGCTCTATGATCCGCGGAATCCCATTTGGTTGTAAATTCAAGAAAATAAGGCAACTATAAGCCTCATTCTCCTTGTTTTGCCGTGTGGCATGACGTAACGTACGTATGTTACAACCAATAATAGGAGGGCATTCCTAGCATCGGTCAATATATATGTGGAAACAATATCTCCACTATGGAGGACACAAAATTTTGGGGCGGCGCGCCAGAACGTGTTATGAGAAAATGAAGTTCTTTCAAGGACTGCCATATAAAGGACCGGTGATCACAAAAACGGTAATAACTTTGTCATTCGGAGTCCGTTTCGGACCCACAAGTACTCAAAATACTCACGACGAGAGTGGGAATCTAGAAAATACTTCCGTCTTTCGAAGGAGGCCCGAAGAACCCTCAGATTCGGCCCCTAAGCAGGACTTTTTGCCTTTGAAAGTCAAAGAACATCATTTGCCGCTGCTTTTCAGGAAAGTTTCTGAACCCATTGGCACTCCTTTGGAAGGAATCCGAGAGATTATGGTGAGTATAAACATTAGTCCGCCTGGTAAGGACAAATGTTGCATTCTGCACATGCTCTATGATCCAGGGAATCCCATTAAATTGTAAATTCAAGAAAATAAGGCGACTATAAGCCTTATTCTCCTTGTTTTTGCCGTGTGGCATGCCGTAACGTATGTGTGTGACAGCCAATAATAAGAGGGCATTCCTGGCATCAGTCAGTATATATGTGGAAACAATATCTACACTATGGAGGACACCAAATTTTGGGGCGGCGCGCTAAAACGCATCACGAGAAAATGAAGTTCTTTCATGGACTGCCATATAAAGGACCGGTGTTCACTAAAACGGTCATAACTTTGTAATTTGGAGTCCGTTTTGGACCCACTAGTACTCAAAATGCTCGCGACAAGCATGGGAATCTAGAAAATACTTCCGGCTTACGCAGGAGGCCCGGAGGACCCTAAATTTGGCCCCTATGCAGGAGTTTTTGCCCCTGAACGTCAATGAATATCATTAGCTGCTTCTTTTCAGACAAGTTTCCGAACCCATTGGCACTTCTTTGGAAGGAAATCCGAGAGAGTATGGTGAGTATAAACATTAGTCCGCCTGGTAAGGACAAACGTTGCATTCCGCACGTGGTCTATGATCCGGGGAATCCCATTGGTTGTAAATTCAAGAAAATAAGGCGACTATAAGCCTTATTCTCCTTGTTTTTGCCGTGTGGCATGTCGTAATATATGTGTGTAACAACCAATAAAGGGGGGTTATTCCTGGCATCGGTCAATATATATGTGGAAACAATATCTCCACTATGGAGGACACAAAATTTTGGGGCGGCACACCAGAACGCGTCATGAGAAAATGAAGTTCTTTCAAGGACTGCCATATAAAGGACCGATGTTCACTAAAATGGTCATAACTTTGTTATTCGAAGTCCGTTTCGGACCCAGAACTACTCAAAATGCTCGCGACGAGCATGGGAATCTAGAAAATACTTCCGGCTTGCGCAAGAGGCCAGGAGGACCCTCAAATTCGGCTCCTAAGCAGGACTTTTTGCCCCTAAAAGTCAAAAAACATCATTTGCCGCTGCTTTTCAGACAAGTTGCCGAACCCATTGGCACTCCTTTGGAAGGAAATACGAGAGACTACGGTGAGTATAAACATTAGTCCGCCTAGTAAGGACAAACTTTGCATTTTGCACATGCTCTATGATCCGGGGAATCCCATTTGGTTGTAAATTCAATAAAATAAGGCGACTATAAGCCTTATTTGATCTATGATGGAACCCTATGCGGCCGATCTTTCACGAAAGGAGCGGATCCCAACGAGGAACACGTGGGGGAACACGGGGGAAAACACGAGAGAATCACTCAAACCAACAAGATTCGATTACACATGTGCTAGATCCACGAAACACAAAGGGAGATACACGATCCAAAGTCAACAAAGGACGATACAAGAGGTAACCGGTTCTTCTCCGTGAGGAGGTCTAAATGGGGCTACCCAAGAGGGGGTCTTGAGTCCAAGGGGATCTTCTCCGTAGAGGGGCCGCGGTCTCTCTCGTGGAGTAGATCTGTAATGGATGAGCAAAGCTCTATCTCACCTATGAGCTAAAACCAATGCTAACCCTAGAAAGAGGGAGGAGGAGGAGTATATATAGTCTATGTGGGCGAAGGGGTACATGGGCCTCGGCCCTTTACTGTGCGCGGGATGTCCGGGCCTTTGGCCGGATGTCCGGGCTGAAGTGGTTCAGCTTCGGGTGTGTTCTGTGACGGGCGCTGGATTTCCGGGCAGGGGCCGGATGTCCGGGCTGGTGCGGGGCCGGATGTTCGGGTCCGGTAGCTTTGGTTGTTGGCTTGTTGCTGTAGTGGATGTCTCCAGCGGCCGGATGTCCGGGGGTGGGGCCGGATTTCCGGGCCCTAGAGCTGCCTTCTTCTTCTTTCGGCGTTCCTTCTTCATCCGTGAACTTGTGATGAGGACATCAATACCATTGTTACACCCACAGCCCCTACTGCTACATATACTGGACCAATTACTAGAGCTCGCGCACGCCAATTAAATTATCAGGTACTTCCATTTCTTGGTAATGATTCTAATGTTCATGAGAATATGATGCTGCCTAAATTGGATACATTTGTTTTGCTTACAAATGAAGGGCCTGGCATGGAGAAGAGAGATGCACATTGGAGCAAGACCAAGCCTGGAGATGACGGCATGCGCAAGGGGAAGAAGAACGGAGTTACAATTGATGATTTCAGGACTTTGAAGCCACCATAAGGAGTGCATGAAGCCTTCGACGAAATATACAAGATGCCACTTCGTAAATTTCGTCCAGAGGCGATCCTAGGTGCTGTGTCACCTTATTATTGGGCCAGGCCCATGTAATTTCGAAATACTTGAGTATAGGCTGTTTTTAGAGTCCGCATGTGTGGGGAAACAAGAGTTAGGGTTGGTTTCGGACCCCTCCCTCAAGGGCCACAAAATTCCCCCCTCTTCCTCCATATATACAGCCCTTAGGGCGTCGTTTAGACTTTGGGTTTTGTTTAGATCAAAAGTTTGCCATAGTTACAACTTCGCGTACTTCATTTGTGTTCAACGGCCAGACCAAGGCGTCACAGAACCCCACCTTCATTAATAAAGCTTTCCTCTTATATTCGCAATATCCAGATTGCAATCTTAGTTTCTTGCTTGTTCTTCATTTGCTCGCAGGAAACGGGCCCTCGTGGTCAGGTTGATCGTGCTCCGGCGTGGTCAATAACCCTCGGAAGTTGGTTTAGCGATTGCTAAGGCACGGCGTCTCGCACGTTCGTAGTCGGATCGTCATGGTCGACTCCCATAGAAAACGATAGCCACTAGCTCCTCGAAACATCGGGACACCTTTGCCTCTATCAACTTGGGGCATTGTCCGTCTTCACGTGCATCTTCGAGAGGGTGTTCTGGGTACCTAATCATGCACAACATTTCGGACTTCGGTAGTAGCCATGTCTCGAGTGGATCATATGTGATATCACTAAGGAAGGAAGTCACCTCGCTCTCGAGAGATCTAGCTCGTGCTCGTGTCATGGGTCCTCTTGGCTCTTGATGAGACAATGGTAGGTCCATGGGGATGACCGTAGGATGCTCCGCATCATCTCCCCTTTCTTGGGAAAGATCCGACGTCGGATCGAAATCCTCATCACCATGGTACGAGGAGAGATCTTTGATGTTGATGATGTCGCTCACAGAGTACTTGTCGCGTGGGATGTCGATCTTGTAGGCGTTGTTGTTGTAGCGTGCAAGCACCTTGAAGGGTCCATCGGCTCAAGGTAGAAGTTTGGACTTGCGTTCATTGGGGAAGCGGTCCTTTCGAAGGTGTAGCCACACAAGATCTCCAATGTTGAATATCATGGGTTGCTTGTTGACATTGAGCTTGGTCGCGAGTCGTTGTACTTGGCGCTCGATGGTGTGCCTTGTATCTTGATGCTTCTTCTTCAGGTAGTTGACTCGGGCACTCGCGTCCATGTTTGTGCGCTCTTGTAGCAGAAGAGGAAGAATGTCCAATGGGGACAACTGGTTGAAGCCATATAAGACCTTGAAAGGGGACTTGCCGTTAGTCGAATGTCTTGCATGATTGTAGGCGTACTCGGTGATAGGTAAGTACTCCTCCCACTCCTTGATGTTCTTCTTTATCAACACGCGTAGTAGAGTGGAGAGTGTACAGTTTGTCACCTCCGTTTATCCGTCGATTTGAGGATGGTATGCCGAAGAGAACAAGAGCTTGATTCCGAGCTTGGCGCATAAGGTCTTCAAGAAGAAACTCAAGAACTTGACGTCGCGGTTCGAGACAATCATCTTTGGCACTTCTTGAAGTCGCAAGATTTCCCTACAAAAGAGATTGGCAACATGTGAAGCATCGTCTACCTTGTTGCAACGGATGAAATGAGCCATTTTGGAGAATCGGTCCACAACAACAAAAACGGAATCCTTGCCATTTCTAGTTCTAGGCAAACCAAGCACAAAATCCATGCTAATATCTTCCCATGGTTGGTACGGAATTCGAAGAGGCATATAGAGTCCATGAGAATAAGCTTTAGACTTAGCTTTGCGACATGTAGAGCATCGGTTGGTGAAGCGGTTGACGTCGCAAAACATCCTGGGCCAAAAGTAGCTCTTGGACAGCGTAGCAAATGTCTTGTCGCGTCCAAAGTGTCCCATTAGTCCTTCACCATGAGATTCTTGCAAAAGTAACAAACGAAGAGAAGAATCGGGGATGCAAAGTTTGTTAGCTCTCATAAGATAACCATCTTTGAGGTAATAGCGATCCCAAGATGTATGCGTCATACACTTGGCATAAGGAATAGCAAAAGTAGGATCATGCTCATACAAGTCTTTTATGTGCTCAAAGCCAATGACATTCAATTCAAGTTGAGTAACAAGCATGCATATACGGGAAAGTGCATCCGCCACAACATTTTCCTTACCTTTAATATACTTGATGACATAAGGAAAAGACTCTATAAATTCACTCCATTTAGCATGACGCTTGTTCAACTTAGTTTGACCCTTAAGATACTTAAGCGTTTCATGATCGGTATGGATGACAAATTCATGAGGGCGAAGGTAATGTTCCCATTCACGCAAAACTTGCACTAAAGCATAAAGCTCTTTGTCATAGATGGGGTAATTGAGTTGCGCTCCGGAGAGTTTCTCACTAAAGTAAGCAATTGGGCGCTTCTCTTGCGTTAACACACCTCCTATGCCATTACCACTACCATCACAATGAATCTCAAAAGGTTTGTCAAAGTTGGGTAATGCAAGCACGGGAGCATGAGTAAGCAAATTCTTAAGCTCATTGAATGCGCTATCTTGCGATGGTCCCCAAACAAAGGGTGCATTCTTCTTGCTCAAAGCATGTAAAGGAGAGGCAATAGTGCTAAAATCCTTCACAAATCTACGGTAGAAACCGGCTAAACCAAGAAAGCTACGCACTTGTTGCAAATTGGTTGGTTGGGGCCAAGTTTTAATAGCATTGATCTTAGATTCATCAACATGAACACCCTTAGAAGATACTACAAAACCCAAGAGAACAAGCTTATCAACACCGAAGAGGCATTTTCCATATTAGCATAGAGTTGCTCTTTTCGAAGAGTTTGTAGCACGTTGCGAAGGTGGGTGACATGCGCTTTTAGAGATTTGCTAAACACAAGAATATCGTCGAAGTAAACAACAACAAATCCACAAATATAAGGGCGAAACACATAATGCACAAGACACACGAAAGTACCGGGTGCTTCCGATAAAGCCATAGGCATGACTGACCACTCATACAATCCAAACTTGGTTTTGAAAGCGGTTTTCCATTCATCACCCTCTTGTATGCGTATTTGATAGTAACCACTTTTTAGATCAATTTTGGAAAAAAAATAGTGGCACTGCTAAGTTCATCTAGCATATCATCAAGGCGTGGAATGGGGTACTATAGCGAACGGTGATAGCATTGATAGGTCTACAATCGGAACACATGTGAAAGCTACCGTCTCTTTTTGGCACAAGAATGACCGGTACGGCACAACGACTCAAACTTTCACGCACATGTCCATGATCTATGAGATGCTTTACTTGCCTTTGTATTTCTTTGATTTCTTTGGGGTTGACGCGGTATGGGGCCTTTTTTGGAAGAGGTGCTCCGGGGATGAGGTCGATGCGGTGCTCGATGCCTCGTAGTGGAGGTAGACCTGGAGGTAGCTCGTCAGCGAAAACATCTTGGAATTCCTGCAATAGAGAAGATAACACTAAAGGTAGATTGTGAGAGGTGTTAGCTTTTGGTGCCTCGTCCTTGCACATTAGGACATAGTGTAGGACACTTGATGGGTTCTCACACACTTCTCTCATCTCACGTTTGGTGGCAAATAGGACTAAGTTTTTCTTGTCGCTCATCGTGGAGGCACTCAATTTTGGCTTGTGGCGCTCACTCTCTTTTTGGTGGGTCGCTCGCTCATTATTCTCTCCATGATGGGTGGCTTGCTTGTCGGCGATCACTTGGCTTGGAGACATAGGTCGTAGCACATACTCCTTGCCTTTCATCTTGAAGCAATAGTGGTTTGTACGCCCGTTGTGGATGACACCTCGGTCAAATTGCCATGGCCGTCCAAGAAGGAGGTGGCAAACGGTCATCGGAAGGACATCACACTCCAAAGTGTCTTCGTAAGCTCCGATCTTGAAAGAAACTTGTACCCTATGCTCGACTTGGATGGTGCCGTTGTCGCTTAGCCATTGAACTTTTTAAGGGTGCGCGTGCTTCATCTTGACCAAATTGAGCTTGGAGCATAGTTCTTCACTCGCTAAGTTATGGCATTTCCCTCCATCGATGATGACCTTCACGGACCTTCATTGATGCCGGCCTTGGTGTGGAAGATATGGCATCTTTGGTCGTCTTCTTGTTGATGTTGAAGAGTCAAGACCTTGGAGACAACGAGAGTGGGGCTCGAATCTTTGTCACAAAAGACTTGATCATCTTCATCATCGTTCACTTGCCGGTGCATGGCCACTTGCGCAAGGGCTTCCAGTTCTCCATCACTCATAGAGTCATAGGTTCTGTCATCATTGAGGATCATGGTGCGCTTGTTTGTACACTCAAAGGACTTGGCGCCTCGGCCGCCGCATGTGAAGCATTTGAAGAACTTGTCTTGATGGTCTCATTGTTTGGGGTAGATGATGTGATGTAGGGTGGAACCCTAGATGTCCGATCTTTCACGAAAGGAGCGGATCCCTACGAAGAACGCGATGAACACGAGGGGACACACGAGGGAAACATGAGGGGAACACGAGAGAAATCACTCAACCAACAAGAATAGATCACACATGCGCTAGATCGATGAACACAAAGGTGACATACAAGATCCGAAGTCAACAACGACGATACAAACGGTAACCGGTTCTTCTCCGTGAGGAGATCTTGATGGGGGGCACCCAAGAGGGGGTCTTGAATCCAAGGTGATCTTCTCCGAAGAGGGGCCGCAGTCTCTCTCGAGGAGGAGATCCGTAATGGATGAGCAAAGCTCTATCTCAACTATGAGCTAAACCAATGCTAACCCTAGAAAGAGGAATGGGATGGAGTATATATAGTCTAGGGGGCGAAAGGGTACATGGGGCTCGGCCCCTTACTGTGCGCAGACAGGCGGAGCCGGATGTCCGGGCGTCGGGCCGGATGTCCGGGGCTTCGGGAGGGGCCGGATGTCCGGGCTAGGGGGCCGGAAGTCCGGGTTGACGGCGATAGCTTCTGTAGGTTCTGGTGCGTGGCACCGGATTTCAGGGCTTCTGGCCGGATGTCCGGGCTGGGGCCGGATGTCCGGGGCCTGTAGCTGTAGGGCGGCTGGTCTGCTGCGGGTGTGGACGCTCCAGGGGCTGGATGTCCGGGGCCTTGGCCGGATGTCTGGGGCCTGGAAGGTGAACTTGCCTTCTTCCGTTGGTTCTCTTCATCCATGGACTTGGCGGCTTGTCCTTCTTCACATGCATCTTTGGGAGAGTCCTCTTGACACCTGATCATGCATAGCATATCGGACTTAGGTAGTAGCCATGTCTCGAGTGGATCATATGTGATATCACTAAGGAAGGAAGTCACCTCGTTCTCAAGAGCTCTAGCTCGTGCTCGTGTCATGGGTCCTCTTGGCTCTTGATGAGACGATGGTAGGTCCATGGGGATGATCGTAGGATGCTCCGCATCGTCTCCCCTCCCTTGGGAAAGATTCGACCTCGGATTGAAATCCTCATCACCATGGTATGGGGAGAGATCTTTTATGTTGAAGATGTCGCTCACAGAATACTTGTCGCGTGGGATGTCGATCTTGTATGCGTTGTTGTTGCAGCGTGCAAACACCTTAAAGGGTCCATCCGTTTGGGGTAGTAGCTTGGACTTGCGTTCATTGGGGAAGCGGTCCTTGCGAAGGTGTAGCCACATAAGATCCCCAACTTGGAATATCATCGGTTGCTTGTTGACGTTGAGCTTGGTCGCGAGTCGTTGTACCTGGCGCTCGATGGTGTGCCTTGTATCTTCATGCATCTTCTTGAGGTAGTTGACTCGGGCACTCGCGTCCATGTTTGTGCGCTCTTGTAGCGGTAGAGGTAGAATGTCCAATGGGGACAACGGGTTGAAGCCGTAGACGACCTCGAAGGGGGACTTGCCGGTAGTCGAATGTTTGGCACAGTTGTAGGCGTACTCGGCGATAGGTAGGCACTCCTCCCACTCCTTGATGTTCTTCTTTATCAACACGCGTAGTAGAGTGGAGAGCATGCGGTTCATCACCTCCGTTTGGCCGTCGGTTTGTGGATGGTATGCCGAAGAGAACAAAAGCTTGATTCCGAGCTTGGCGCACAAGGTCTTCCAAAAGTAACTCAAGAACTTGACGTCGCGGTCCGAGACAATCGTCTTTGGCACTCCATGAAAGCACAATATTTCCCTACAAGACAAATTTGCAACATGTGAAGCATCGTCTATCTTGTTGCAAGGAATGAAATGAGCCATTTTGGAGAATCGGTCCACAACAACAAAGACGGAATCCTTGCCATTTCTAGTTCTAGGCAAACCAAGCAAAAAATCCATGCTAATATCTTCCTATGGTTGATATGGAATTGGAAGTGGCATGTAAAGGCCATGAGATTGGGCTTTAGACTTAGCTTTGCGACGTGTAGAGCATCGGTTGGTGAAGCGATTGACGTCGCGAAACATCTTGGGCCAAAAGTAGTTCTTGGAGAGCGTAGCAAATGTCTTGTCGCGTCCAAAGTGTCCCATGAGTCCGCCTCCATGAGATTCCTGCAAAAGCAACAAGCGAAGAGAGGACTCGGGGATGCAAAGTTTGTGAGCTCTCATAAGATATCCATCTTTGATGTAGTAGCGTTCCCAAAATGGATGCGTCAAACACTTTGCATAAGGAATAGCAAAAGTAGGATCATGCTCATACAAGTCTTTGATGTGCTCAAAACCAATGACATTCAATTCAAGTTGAGTAACAAGCATGCATATACGGGAAAGTGCATCCGCCACAACATTTTCCTTACCTTTAATATACTTGATGACATAAGGAAAAGACTCAATAAACTAACTCCATTTAGCATGACGCTTGTTCAACTTAGTTTGACCCTTAAGGTATTTAAGCGTGTCATGGTCAGTATGGATAATGAACTCATGAGGGCGGAGGTAATGTTCCCAATCACGCAAAACTTGGACTCTAAAGCATATAGCTCTTGATGTAGGGTGGAACCCTATATAGTTGATCTTTCACGAAAGGAGCGGATCCCAACTAAGAACACGAAGAACACGAGGGGAAACACGAGGGGAAGACACGAGAGAATCACTCAAACCAACAAGAACAATCACACATGTGCTAGATCCTCGAAACACAAAGAGATACACGATCCAAATCCAACAAGGGATGATACATAGATAACCGGTTCTTCTCCGAAAGGAGGTCCTGAGGGGGGCCACCCAAGAGGGGGTCTTGAATCCAACGTGGATCGTCTCCGAAGAGGGGCCGCAGTCTCTCTCGAGGAGGAGATCCGTATGGATGAGCAATGCTCTATCTCACATATGAGCTAAACCAATGCTAACCCTAGAAAGATGGAGGAGAAGGAGTATATATAGTCTAGGGGGTCGAAGGGGTACACGGGCCTCGCCCTTACTGTGCGCAGACAGGGGTGGTCGGATGTCCGGGCGACGGGCAGGATGTCCGGGGCTTCAGGAGAGGCCGGATGTCCGGGCTGGGGCCGGATGTCCGGGCTGGAGGGCAAAACTTCTGGATGTTCTGTAGCGTGGCGCCGGATGTCCGGGCTGGACGTCGGATGTCCGGGCCCTGAAGGCCTGGGCGTCTGGGCTGCTGCTGCTGTGGATGCTCCAGGGGCCGGATGTCCGGGGTCATGGCCGGATGTCCGGGGCCTGGAAGGTGAACTTGCCCGTTTCCGTTGGTTCTCTTCATCCATGGACTTGGCGGCTTGTCCGTCTTCACGTGCATCCTCGGGAGGCCCCTCTTGACACCTAATCATGCATAGCATATCGGACTTAGGTAGTAGCCATGTCTCGAGTGGATCATATGTGATATCACTAAGGAAGGAAGTCACCTCGTTCTCGAGAGCTCTAGCTCGTGCTCGTGTCATAGGTCCTCTTGGCTCTTGATGAGACGATGGTAGGTCCATGTGGATGACCGTAGGATGCTCCGCATCATCTCCCCTCCCTTGGGAAAGATCCGACCTCGGATCGAAATCCTCATTACCATGGTACGGGGATAGATCTTTGATGTTGAAGATGTCGCTCACGGAATACTTGTCGTGTGGGATGTCGATCTTGTATGCGTTGTTGTTGTAGCGTGCAAGCACCTTGAAGGGTCCATCCGCTCGGGGTAGTAGCTTGGACTTGCGTTCCTTGGGGAAGCGATCCTTGCGAAGGTGTAGCCACACAAGATCTCCAACATTGAACATCATGGGTTGCTTGTTGACGTTGAGCTTGGTCGCGATTCGTTGTACTTGGCGCTCGATGGTGTTTCTTGTATCTTCGTGCATCTTCTTGAGGAAGTTGACTCGGGCACTCGCATCCATGTTTGTGCGCTCTTGTAGCGGTAGAGGTAGAATGTCCAATGGTGACAATGGGTTGAAGCCATAGACGACCTCGAAGGGGGACTTGCCGGTAGTCGAATGTCTTGCACGATTGTAGGCGTACTCGGCGATGGGTAGGCACTCCTCCCACTCCTTGATGTTCTTCTTTATCAACACGCGTAGTAGAGTGGAGAGCGTGCGGTTGGTCACCTCCGTTTGGCCGTCGGTTTGTGGATGGTATGTCGAAGAGAACAAAAGCTTGATTCCGAGCTTGGCGCACAATGTCTTCCAAAAGTAACTCAAGAACTTGACGTCGCGGTCCGAGACAATCGTCTTTGGCACTCCATGAAGGCGCAAGATTTCCCTACAAAACAAATTTGCAACCCGTGAAGCATCGTCTATCTTGTTGCAAGGAATGAAATGTGCCATTTTGGAGAATCGGTCCACAACAACAAAAACGGAATCCTTGCCATTTCGAGTTCTAGGCAAACCAAGCACAATGTCCATGCTAATGTCTTCCCATGGGTTATATGGAATTGGAAGTGGAATATAGAGGCCATGAGATTGAGCTTTGGACTTAGCTTTGCGACATGTAGAGCATCGGTTGGTGAAGCGATTGACGTCGCGGAACATCTTGGGCCAAAAGTAGTTCTTGGAGAGCGTAGCAAATGTCTTGTCGCGTCCAAAGTGTCCCATGAGTCCGCCTCCATGAGATTCCTGCAAAAGCAACAAGCGAAGAGAGGGCTCGGGGATGCAAAGTTTGTTAGCTCTCATAAGATATCCATCTTTGATGTAGTATTGATCCCAAGAAGTATGCGTCAAGCACTTGGCACAAGGAATAGAAAATGTAGGATCATGCTCATACAAGTCTTTTATATGCTCAAAGCCAATGACATTTAACTCAAGTTGATTAACAAGCATGCATATACGGGAAAGTGCATCCGCCACAACATTTTCCTTACCTTTAATATACTTGATGACATAAGGAAACGGCTCAATGAACTCACTCCATTTAGCATGACGCTTGTTCAACTTAGTTTGACCCTTAAGGTATTTAAGCGTTTCATGGTCGGTATGGATGATGAACTCATGAGGGCGTAGGTAATGTTCCCATTCATGCAAAACTCGCACCAAAGCATATAGCTCTTTGTCATAGATAGGGTAATTGAGTTGCGCTCCGGAGAGTTTCTCACTAAAATAAGCAATTGGGCGCTTCTCTTGCGTTAACACACCTCCTATGCCATTACCACTAGCATCGCAATGAATTTCGAAAGGTTTGTCAAAGTTGGGTAATGCAAGCACGGGAGCATGAGTAAGCAAATTCTTAAGCTCATTGAAAGCGATATCTTGAGATGTTCCCCAAACAAACGGTGCATTTTTCTTACTCAAAGCATGCAAAGGTGAAGCAATGGTGCTTAAATCCTTCACAAATCTGCGATAGAAACCGGCTAAACCAAGAAAACTACGCACTTGTTGCAAGTTGGTTGGTTGGGGCCAAGTTTGAATAGCATTGATCTTAGATTCATCAACATGAACACCCTTAGAAGATACTACGAAACCCAAGAAAACAAGCTTATCAACACCAAATAGGCATTTTTCCATATTATCATAAAGTTGCTCTTTTCGAAGAGTTTGTAGCACGGTGCGAAGGTGGGTGACATGCTCTTTGGGAGATTTGCTAAACACAAGGATATCATCAAAGTAGACAACAACAAATTCACCAATGTAAGGGCGAAACACGTAATGCATAAGACGCATGAAAGTACCAGGTGCTTTCGATAAACCCATAGGCATGACTAACCACTCATATAGACCAAACTTTGTTTTGAAAGCGGTTTTCCATTCATCACCCTCTTGTATGCGGATTTGATAGTAACCACTTTTAAGATCAATTTTGGAAAAGATAGTGGCACCGCAAAGTTCATCAAGCATATCATCAAGGCATGGAATGGGATACCTATAACGAACGGTGATAGCATTGATAGGTCTACAATCGGAACACATACAAAAGCTACCGTCTCGTTTTGGCACAAGAATGACCGGTACGGCACAAGGACTCAAACTTTCACGCACATGTCCATGGTCTATGAGATGCTTTACTTGCCTTTGAATTTCTTTGGTTTCTTCGGAGTTAACGCGGTAGGGCGCTTTGTTTGGAAGCGGCGCTCCGGGGATGAGATCAATTCGGTGCTCAATGCCTCGTAGTGGAGGTAGACCCGGAGGTAGCTCATCGGGGAAAACATCTTGGAATTCCTGCAATAAGGAAGATAACACCAAAGGTAGATCGTGAGAGTTGTTAGTTTTTGGTGCCTCATCCTTGCACAATAGGACATGGGGTAGGACACTTGATGCGTTCTCACACACTTCTCTCATCTCACGTTTGGTGGCAAATAGGACTAAGTTTTTCTTGTCGCTCATCGTGGAGGCACTCAATTTGGGCTTGTGGCGCTCACTCTCTTTTTGGTGGTTCACTCTCTCACTATTCTCTCCATGATGGGTGTTTTGCTTGTCGGCGAGCACTTGGCTTGGAGACATAGGACGTAGCACAAACTCTTTCCCTTTCATCTTGAAGCTATAGTGATTTGTACGCCCATTGTGAATGACACCTCGGTCAAATTGCCATGGCCGTCCAAGAAGGAGGTGGCACACGGTCATCGGAAGGACATCACACTCCAAAGTGTCTTCATAGGCGCCGATCTTGAAAGAGACTTGTACTCTCTGCTCGACTTGTATGGTGCCGGTGTCGCTTAGCCATTGAACCTTGTAGGGGTGCGGGTGCTTCATCTTGACCAATTGGAGTTTGGAGCATAGTTCTTCACTTGCCAAGTTATGGCAACTCCCTCCATCGATGATGACCTTGACGGACCGTCCATTGATGCCGGCCTTTGTGTGGAAGATATGGCATCTTTGATCTTCGTCTTGTTGATGTTGAAGAGTCAAGACCTTGGAGACAACAAGAGCGGGACTTGAGTCTTCGTAACAAAAGATGTGATCATCTTCTTCTTCATTGTTCACTTGTCGGTGCATGGCCACTTGCTCAAGAGCTTCCATTTCTCCTTCACTCATGGAGTCGTAGGTGCCGTCGTCGTTGAGGATCATGGTGCGCTTGTTTGTGCACTCGAAGGACTTGTGGCCTCGGCCTCCGCATGTGAAACATTTGATGGAACTTGTCTTGATGGTCTCATCGGTTGGAGTAGATGATGATGAAGCTTTCGGCTTGAAGTTGCTTGTAGTAGGAGGACGACTTGAGCTTTTCGAAGCTTTCTTGTAACTTGACTTGTCGCCATTGCTCGTGGTGGGAGTCGTCGATGCTTGATTGTTGGAGAGGCCATAGGACTTGGATGAGAACTTGGCATACTTGAAGTCGTCTTGTACTTGCCGTTCCGCTTTGGTAGCTTGATGCACTAGCTCGATGAGGTTCGAGTATGGTTGGAAGTCGGCAATCTTCTTGATAGGGTGATTGAGTCCATTCAAGAAACGTGCCATAGTTTGCTTGTAGTACTCTTCAACGCTCTTGCTTCCTTGCTTGAGTTGTTGGAGTTTCTTGAAGAGGTCGCGGTTGTAGTAGTTTGGCACGAATCGTGCTCTCATGACATCCTTCATTTGTGCCCAAGTGGTGATGGGTGGTTCACCTCTTGCCTCATGGCGCTCAACGACTTGTTCCCACCAAATGAGGACGTAGTCTTGGAATTCGAGGGATGCCATTGCGATCTTCTTCTCTTCTTCGTAGTTGTGCAAGCGGAAGATTTTGTCAACCTTCAATGCCCATGATATGTACTCTTCGGGGTCATTGCTTCCGGTAAACTTGGGCATGGTGAACTTTAGCTTGCCATATCGTTGCTCTTCATTGTGTTGGGGTCGGGGATGATGACGCCCATGTCGGTGAGGATTGGCAATCTCATGTCGCTCTTGGCGAGGAGGGTTGTCTTCCTCATGTTGCTCTTGGTGAGGAGGGTTGTCTTCCTCATGATGCTCTTGTCGCGGAGGTGGTCCATTGTCTTCTTGCTCTCGATGGACTTGACGTTCTTGTCTCGCATGAGGAGAAACTTGTCTATCTTGAAGAGGAGCTTGTCGATGCACACGTGCTTGGTAAATCCTTTCTTGAGCTTCGTCGTGAAGTGCTTCTTGATGTAGACAAGCTTGTCAGCCTCGATTGGCTACGGCTCGACTTGAATCTCGAAGAGCACGTTGTGCCTCAAGTGCTTGAGCTTCACGTAGTTGTTGTTCTTGACGTTGTGCCTCGGCGTCTTGTGCATCTTGATGTTGTCGCGCTCGCTCCTCTTGTTCTTGTTGTCGTTGGCGTTGCCGTTTTGTGCTTGTGCGAATGCGGCTTGGTTTTGACGATGTCGATGCTCTTGAGAGTCGGTGTCGTGTAGAGGATTGCGGTTAGCTTGACGGTCTTGACGCGCGGCACGACGAAGAGTATTCTATGTCGGTGTACTTGAACCGGAGAGGGTGTCGTCAGAGTGTCGACTTGAGCGGCTCCGTCTTGAAGAGGACGAAGTTGTAGAAGAGCGGACCATCATGGTTCGGATATCTTCTTTGAGGGAACTCATGGATGTGTCGAAGTAGTCTCTTGTACGTTGCTCGGATTGTCGTAGGTCGGTGGCGAGATTGTCGCTGCGGTCGCCCAAAGCAAGTTGTTCTTGATGCAAAGCTCGGTGTGCACCAAATAGTTGAGTCTTGGTGACGTAGACATGTCGTCGTCTTGCTCCAAGAAGAGTGGGTTGGTAGAAGTACTTGGCCTATCCATCATTCCAAACAAAGATATGTGAGTGGGAGAAAAAGAAGAACCAATACCAAATGTACCTTGACCGATGTTGAAAATGGATCAAAGATCACTGCAATGTGTAACAAGGGAATAGCACAATTGGTACCAATTCTTGTCGGTTTCTCACACCTACACAAGTAAAAGCTTATGGTGGAGCTTGGTTAGGATGGTGGCACAAAATTTGATGCAATTGTAAGTGAGACTCAATAATGTTGGCAAAGATTCGCAAATTGGCAAATGCAACAAGTAGACCAATAGCAAGATATGGTACACGGAAACACACACGCAAATAGATAAGTGGGGTTGGGCAACCAAGGGTGAGCCGAAATGTGGAATCCACCAAGATGCTCTTGTTGCACAACACTAGAGAGACGCTAGCACGATTGCACAATAGGCGAATACGAACTTGTGCACAACCTGCTAAGCAAAAATGCAACGACTTCTATCCCAAGTATGCTATATGTATGATGTTTCTATGCTTTGATCCAAGATGATCGAGTATGACAATCTTAATGTTGTATGATGCTATGGTTCTTGCTTATAAGCTCTTTGCTTATCTTTCCTCTTTTGCTTAAAAGCTTGTTTGGCTCTTTGTTGTTTGAGCTCTTTTCTCATGCAATGCTTCACGAACCAAGATAGCAATTGTGTATGCGATGACAACTTTGTGACACAAGATATGATACCGAAATATGCAACACGATGATGGTATGTATGCTATGGGAAGTATGATCACTAATGTGCACAAGTCACGTTGCCGGCAATACTCAAAGGCTAGTCTCGATGGGTAAGTAACGCAAAAGTAAGTGATGAGGACATCAATACCATTGTTACACGCACAGCCCCTGCTGCTATACATACTGGACCAATTACTAGAGCTCACGCATGCTAATTAAATTACCAGGTACTTTCGTTTCTTGGTAATGATTCTAATGTTCATGAGAATATGATGCTGCCTAAATTGGATACATTTGTTTTGCTTACAAATGAAGGGCCTAGCTTTGAGAAGGATGAACATTGGAGCAAGAACACGCATGGAGATGATGGCATGCGCATGGGGAACAAGAACGGAGTTACAAGTGATGATTTCAGGACGTTGAAGCCACCATAATGCGTGCATGAAGCCTTGGACGAAATATACAAGATGCTACTTCATAACTTTCGTCCAGAGGCTATTCTAGGTGCTGTGTCACCTTATTATTGGGCCAGGCCCATGTAATTTCGAAATACTTGAGTATAGGCTGTTTTTAGAGTCCGTATGTGTGGGGAAACAAGAGATAGGGTTGGTTTCGGACCCCTTCCCCAAGGGCCACGAAATTCCCCCCTCTTCCTCCATATATACAGCCCTTAGGGCGTCGTTTAGACTTTGGGTTTTGTTTAGATTAAAAGTTCGCCATAGCTGCAACTTCGCGTACTTCGTTTGTGTTCAACGACCAGACAAAGGCGTCACAGAACCCCACCTTGATCAATAAAGCTTTCATCTTATATTCGCAATATCCAGATTGCAATCTCAGTTTCTTGCTTGTTCTTCGTTTGCTCGCAGGAAACAGACCCTCGTGGTCAGGTTGATCGTGCTCCGGCGTGGTCAATAACCTCTCGGAGTTGGTTTAGCGATTGCTAAGGCGCGACGTCATCGCACGTTCGTAGTCGGATCGTCAAAGTCGACTTCCACCAAAGCGATATCCATCATCTCATCGAAAGACGGGACACCTTTGCCTCTATCAAGTGGTATCAGATTTCCAGGTTGCTCGGTGAGATTTTACAGTTTTTCGTAGTTTAGATCGAGTTTGTTCTTCATACCTATAGTCCACGAAAAAGCCAAAAAAAATTAGGGTTAGTTCATCCTATCCGAACCAATCTGAGCCTTTGCATAATCTTTTCTGTGTTTGCTTTGTTGAATTTGCGGTTGCATCGTCGTGTCAAGTTGCTGGTCTTAGCGTCTAGTCCTTTAGAGTTTCGAGTTCTGTTCATAGGTTGTCATGTCGCCGCTGCCATATATCACCACCGCATCATCATCATCGCTGCTGCCATATACCACCACCGCACCAACTTCATCGCCGCTGCCATATACCACCACCACATATTCACCGCCAATCCGAGTCCATATACGCCACCACATATCCGCCGCCATCACGCCAATCCGAGTACACCTGCAACATATATCCGCCACCAGTCCGAGTTCCACCAGATTCATCTCCGCCACCAGTCCAAGTCCAGTATTTTGTTACTCTGTTTTGGATTTCCAGATCACGCCATACTCCGAGTCGTGACAGAGAAGGACTCCCAAACTTTTGTGTTACCCGCAGTAGAAAAATAGTTCCAGTTTAAAAAAAAACTAAGTCTGGAAAATTCTGGCTAGGCAGTTTTTAGACCATTTGTAGACTTTTTCGAAAAAAATTGTTGCGGAGCAAAAAAAAAAGAGGAAAAAGGTGAAAAAAAATAAAAGTGAATTTTTTTCAGAGTGTGCTCCTCCCTTGTTTACGTGCAGCGCTGTGATTTTGTTAGTGTTCTAGGCTCGCGTCTCTAGCACGGTCTAGCCCTAGGACCAGCACAGTACCGTCGTTGAGCGTTTATTCAACTTTGCATATCTGAATTGATTATTGCTGAACCTTTTTGCTACCATATTATAAGCCTTCCCAGCTCCACATACATCTACGTCGTGCATTTGACTCTCCCTGGTAATCGCTCTATCCAAGCTTTGAGAGTTTTGACTACAACGGTTGCCGATTACCACCTACTGCTGGGTAAGAACTGGTAAGAATTTGAGATTCGCTTGAAGGATTTGTGACACACCACCATCACCACCACTTCCTAGTAGTCTGTAGGATCATATTCTTTTGTGTTTCTATTGCTGCTAACCATGGCAGGATCACAAGCCGATGAGACTGATTGGGAGAACATGACGAACAAGGGGTTGCATGATAAATTTCAGCAAATGATGAGTGGCCAGGTGGGAGATGTGCTAAACAGATTTGAAGAGGCTATGGAGAAGATAGATGTTGTGCAGAAGTCGTTTGAGACAAAGCTGGATAACAGGTTTAATGAATTGCTCAAGCGTCTTCCCCAACCACCACCGGCTGCACCTGTCGCACCTCTACAACAACAACAACCACATCTCCAACGCCGCCTTCCAAATCAAGTGGGACGAGCACAGCGCGTTCCAATTGAGACTGGTCAAAATTCGGGTGCCGTTGCACCTACTGTTGATGCTTCGTTGGCTCCTGCTACTGCGGCGGCTGAGGAGGATGACGATTATGCGGGCGATTATGAGGATGAGGTTGATCAAAATCAGAACTACGTGCAGCCACCAGCACCACCTCCAGCAGGTCGACCTCAGGTATATATTCGCAATGGTAGGCCTGCACCACCACCTCAGGTACGAGATCATGACCATGTTCCTAAACTGAAATTGAATATTCCACCGTTTGAGGGTAGATACATTCCTGATGTATATCTTACCTGGGAGTTAGAAACTGAACAACGTTTTACATGTTTACAATATCCCGAGGAGAGACGGGTTGCTGCTGCTGTTTGTGCTTTCACTAGTTTTGCATGTGTATGGTGGTATGAACATTGTAGATTATATCCTATTCCAGCTACTTGGGCTGCTTTGAAAACTGCTATGCGTACTCGTTGGGTTCCACCATATTATCAACGTGAATTGCTTCAAAAACTGCAGCGTTTACGACAAGGGAAAAATTCTGTAGAAGAATATTATCAGGAATTACAAACTGGCATGATTAGATGTGGTATTGTTGAGGAGAATGAAGCTATGCTTGCACGTTTTATGGGTGGTTTAAATAGAGAGATTCAGACCATTCTAGAGTATAAGGAGTATACTAATATCACTCGTTTATTCCATCTTGCTTGTAAAGCTGAACGTGAAGTGCAGGATCGACAAGCATTGGCGCGAACTAACTTTTCTGCAGGTCGACCTTCATCATGGACACCGCGTGCATCTTCTACTTCCACTGCACCAGCACCTCCATCAGGTTCCACCTCCAGCCGTGATACAAGAAAGCAGGCACAACCACCACTATCTGCCAAGAGCGCACCTGCCGGGCCTGCACAGAGCTCTTCTTCTTCCATGGCATCAACAGGGCACACAAGTGATATTATTTGTCGTCGTTGTAAGGGAAGAGGACATTATGCGCGAGAATGCAAATCTCAGCGTGTAATGATTGCTACTGAGGATGGTGGGTATGAGTCCGCTAGTGACTATGATGAGGAGACTTTGGCTCTTATTACACGTGAAGAACATGGTGGAGATGATTCTGAAAATGAGACGCAATACATGGCTCCTGAAGACGCTGACAGGTATGAATGTTTAGTTGCTCAACGTGTTTTGAGTGTGCAGGTCACACAAGCAGAGCAAAATCAGAGGCATAATTTGTTCCATACAAAGGGAGTTGTGAAGGAACGTTCTGTTCGCGTCATCATAGATGGAGGGAGCTGTAACAACTTGGCTAGCATGGAGATGGTGGAGAAACTATCTCTCACCACAAGACCACATCCACATCCTTACTACATCCAATGGTTCAACAACAGCGGCAAGGTTAAGGTAACACGTACTGTTCGTGTGCATTTTAGTATCTCTACATATGCTGATTATGTTGATTGTGATGTGGTACCCATGCAAGCATGTTCCTTATTACTTGGTAGACCATGGCAATTTGATAAAAATTCTGTACACCATGGTAGAAACAATCAGTATACTCTTGTTCATAAGGATAAAAATATTACTTTGCTTCCTATGACTCCTGATTCCATTTTGAAAGATGACATTAATAGAGCTAATAAAGCAAAACAGGAGAAAAATAAGAGTGAAAATCAGATTGTGGCAAAAGAATTTGAGCAACAAATGAAACCTAATAATAAACCATCTAGTGTTGTTTCTGAAATTAAATTGAAAAGTGCATGTTTACTTGCCACAAAATCTGATATTGATGAGCTAGATTTCAACAAATCTGTTTGCTATGCTTTTGTGTGCAAAGAGGCATTATTTTCATTCGAGGACGTGCCTTCCT
Source organism: Triticum aestivum (assembly GCF_018294505.1). NCBI lineage: Eukaryota > Viridiplantae > Streptophyta > Magnoliopsida > Poales > Poaceae > Triticum > Triticum aestivum. The sequence goes on along the minus strand of NC_057802.1, from coordinate 237,611,812 downwards.
CTTTGCCCCTGCTGTCACTAACATTTTGCAGGAGTTCGCTGACGTCTTTCCACAAGACGTGCCACCGGGATTACCACCTATTCGAGGGATTGAGCATCAAATTGACTTAATTCCCGGTGCATCGCTACCCAACCGTGCACCATACCGTACCAATCCAGAGGAGACGAAGGAGATTATGCGTCAAGTACAGGAGCTGCTCGACAAAGGTTATATACGCGAATCTCTTAGTCCTTGTGTTGTTCCTATTATACTTGTGCCTAAAAAGGATGGTACATCGCGTATGTGTGTTGATTGTAGAGGCATTAATAACATTACTATTCGTTATCGTCATCCTATTCCTAGGCTAGATGATATGCTTGATGAATTGAGTGGCTCTACAATATTTTCCAAAGTTGATTTGCGTAGTGGATACCATCAAATTCGTATGAAACTGGGAGATGAATGGAAAACAGCATTTAAAACTAAGTTTGGTTTATATGAGTGGTTAGTCATGCCTTTTGGGTTAACTAATGCACCTAGTACTTTCATGAGACTAATGAACGAAGTTTTACGTGCTTTTATTGGACGATTTGTGGTAGTCTATTTTGATGATATACTGATTTATAGCAAATCTTTGGAAGAACATTTGGAACATTTACGTGCTGTTTTTATTGCTCTACGTGATGCACGTTTGTTTGGTAACCTTGGGAAGTGCACCTTTTGCACCGACCGAGTATCTTTTCTTGGCTATGTTGTTACTCCACAGGGAATTGAAGTTGATAAAGCCAAGATTGAAGCTATTGAGAGTTGGCCGCAGCCCAAAACGGTCACACAAGTGAGGAGTTTCCTTGGCCTCGCTGGTTTCTATAGGCGTTTTGTGAGAGATTTCAGCACCATTGCTGCACCTCTCAACGAGCTTACAAAGAAGGATGTGCCTTTTGTTTGGGGTACCGCACAGGAAGAAGCCTTCACGGTATTGAAAGATAAGTTGACACATGCTCCTTTACTCCAACTTCCTGATTTTAATAAGACTTTTGAGCTTGAATGTGATGCTAGTGGAATTGGATTAGGAGGTGTGTTATTACAAGATGGTAAACCTGTTGCATACTTTTCTGAAAAATTGAGTGGGCCTAGTCTGAATTATTCTACTTATGATAAAGAACTATATGCTCTTGTTCGGACTTTAGAAACATGGCAACATTATTTATGGCCCAAAGAATTTGTTATACATTCTGATCATGAATCTTTGAAACATATTAAAAGTCAAGCTAAACTGAATCGTAGACATGCTAAATGGGTTGAATTCATTGAAACTTTCCCTTATGTCATTAAACACAAGAAGGGTAAAGAAAATGTTATTGCTGATGCATTGTCTCGTCGCTATACTATGCTGTCACAACTTGACTTCAAAATATTTGGTTTGGAGACCATCAAAGATCAATATGTGCATGATGCTGATTTTAAAGATGTTTTGCAGAATTGTAAAGAAGGAAGAACCTGGAACAAGTTTGTCGTTAATGATGGATTTGTGTTCCGTGCTAACAAGCTATGCATTCCAGCTAGCTCTCTTCGTCTTTTGTTGTTGCAGGAGGCGCATGGAGGAGGATTAATGGGACACTTTGGCGTGAAGAAGACGGAGGACGTACTTGCTACACATTTCTTTTGGCCAAAGATGAGACGGGATGTTGAGCGTTTTGTTGCTCGCTGCACTACATGTCAAAAAGCTAAGTCACGACTCAATCCTCATGGTTTATATATGCCTTTGCCTGTACCTAGTGTTCCTTGGGAGGATATATCTATGGACTTTGTTTTAGGTTTACCTCGAACAAAGAAGGGGAGGGATAGCATATTTGTTGTCGTGGATAGATTCTCAAAAATGGCACACTTTATACCATGTCATAAAAGCGATGATGCTGTTAATGTTGCTGATTTGTTCTTCCGTGAAATTATTCGTTTGCATGGTGTGCCAAATACTATTGTTTCAGATCGTGATACTAAATTTCTTAGCCACTTTTGGAGATGTTTATGGGCTAAGTTGGGGACTAAACTGCTTTTTAGTACTACTTGTCACCCCCAAACTGATGGACAAACTGAAGTAGTCAATAGAACATTGTCTACTATGCTTAGGGCTGTTTTGAAGAATAATAAGAAAATGTGGGCAGAATGCTTGCCTCATATTGAGTTTGCTTATAATCGTTCATTGCATTCTACTACTAAGATGTGCCCTTTTGAAATTGTGTATGGTTTCCTACCTCGTGCACCTATTGATTTGTTACCTCTTCCATCTTCGGAGAAGGTTAATTTTGATGCTAAACAACGTGCTGAGTTGATCTTAAAAATGCATGAGTTAACTAAGGAAAACATTGAGCGTATGAATGCTAAATATAAACTTGCTGGAGATAAGGGTAGAAAACATGTTGTGTTTGCACCTGGAGATCTTGTTTGGTTACATTTGCGTAAGGATAGATTTCCTGATTTGCACAAATCAAAGCTAATGCCACGTGCTGATGGTCCTTTTAAGGTGTTAGAGAAAATAAATGATAATGCATATAAACTTGAGCTGCCTGCAGATTTTGGGGTTAGTCCCACTTTTAACATTGCAGATTTGAAGCCTTATTTGGGTGAGGGAGACGAGCTTCCGTCGAGGACGACTTCATTTCAAGAAGGGGAGGATGATGAGTGTTGGGGAACGTAGTAATTTAAAAAAAATACCTACGAACACGCAAGATCATGGTGATGCATAGCAACGAGAGGGGAGAGTGTTGTCCACGTACCCTCGTAGACCGAAAGCGGAAGCGTTAACACAACGCGGTTGATGTAGTCGTACGTCTTCACGATCCGACCGATCAAGTACCGAACGCACGGCACCTCCGAGTTCAGCACACGTTCAGCTCGATGACGTCCCTCGAACTCCGATCCAGCCGAGTGTTGAGGGAGAGTTTTGTCAGCACGACGGCGTGGTGACGATGATGATGTTCTACCGACGCAGGGCTTCGCCTAAGCTCCGATACGATATTATCGAGGTGTAATATGGTGGAGGGGGGCACCGCACACGGCTAAAAGATTGTTGATCAATTGTGTGTCGAGAGGTGCCCCCTGCCCCCGTATATAAAGGAGCAAGGGGGAGGCCGCCGGCCAAGGGAGGAGAGGCGCGTCAGGAGGAGTCCTACTCCTACCGGGAGTAGGACTCCCCCCCTTTCCATGTGGGACTAGGAGAGGATGGGGGAAAAGGTGGAGGGGAGGAAGGAAGGGGTGGCGCCGCCCCCCTCTCCTTGTCCTATCCGGACTGGGGGGGAGGGGCGCGCGGCCCTGCCCTGGCCTCCTCTCCTCTCTTCCACCTTGGCCCAATAAGGCCCATTAAGTTACCCGGGGGTTCCGGTAACCTCCCGGTACTCCGGAAAAATCCCGATTTCACCCGGAACACTTCCGATGTCCAAACATAGGCTTCCAATATATCAATCTTTATGTCTCGACCATTTCAAGACTCCTCATCATGTCCGTAATCACATCCGGGACTCCGAACAACCTTCGGTACATCAAAACATATAAACTCATAATATAACAGTCATCGTAATGTTAAGCGTGCGGACCCTACGGGTTCGAGAACTATGTAGACATGACCGAGACACCTGTCCGGTCAATAACCAATAGTGGAACCTGGATGCTCATATTGGTTCCCACATATTCTACGAAGATCTTTATCGGTCAGACCGCATAACAACATACGTTGTTCCCTTTGTCATCAGTATGTTACTTGCCCGAGATTCAATCGTCGGTATCTCGATACCTAGTTAATCTCGTTACCGGCAAGTCTCTTTACTCGTTCCGTAATACATCATCCTGCAACTAACTCATTAGTCACAATGCTTGCAAGGCTTATAGTGATGTGTATTACTGAGTGGGCCCAGAGATAGCTCTCCGACAATCGGAGTGACAAATCCTAATCTCGAAATACGCCAACCCAACAAGTACCTTTGGAGACACCTGTAGAGCACCTTTATAATCACCCAGTTACGTTGTGACGTTTGGTAGCACACAAAGTGTTCCTCCGGTAAACGGGAGTTGCATAATCTCATAGTCATAGGAACATGTATAAGTCATGAAGAAAGCAATAGCAACATACTAAACGATCGAGTGCTAAGCTAACAGAATGGGTCAAGTCAATCACATCATTCTCCTAATGATGTGATCCCGTTAATCAAATGACAACTCATGTCTATGGCTAGGAAACATAACCATCTTTGATCAATGAGCTAGTCAAGTAGAGGCATACTAGTGAAACTCTGTTTGTTTATGTATTCACAGATGTATTATGTTTCCGGTTAATACAATTCTAGCATGAACAATAAACATTTATCATGATATAAGGAAATAAATAATAACTTTATTATTGCCTCTAGGGCATGTTTCCTTAAATGAGGACATCAATACCATTGTTACACCCACAGCCCCTGCTGCTATACATACTGGACCAATTACTAGAGCTCGCGCACACCAATTAAATTACCAGGTACTTTCATTTCTTGGTAATGATTCTAATGTTCATGAGAATATGATGCTGGCTAAATTGGATACATTTGTTTTGCTTACAAATGAAGGGCCTAGCTTTGAGAAGGATGAACATTGGAGCAAGAACAAGCATGGAGATGATGGCATGCGCATGGGGAACAAGAACGGAGTTACAAGTGATGATTTCAGGACGTTGAAGCCACCATAATGCGTGCATGAAGCCTTGGACGAAATATACAAGATGCTACTTCATAACTTTCGTCCAGAGGCTAGGCCCACGTAATTTCGAAATACTTGAGTATAGGCTGTTTTTTAGAGTCCGTATGTGTGGGGAAACAAGAGATAGGGTTGGTTTCGGACCCCTTCCCCAAGGGCCACGAAATTCCCCCTCTTCCTCCATATATACAGCCCTTAGGGCGTCGTTTAGACTTTGGGTTTTGTTTAGATTAAAAGTTCGCCATAGCTGCAACTTCGCGTACTTCGTTTGTGTTCAACGACCAGACAAAGGCGTCATAGAACCCCACCTTGATCAATAAAGCTTTCATCTTATATTCGCAATATCCAGATTGCAATCTCAGTTTCTTGCTTGTTCTTTGTTTGCTCGCAGGAAACAGACCCTCGTGGTCAGGTTGATCGTGCTCCGGCGTGGTCAATAACCTCTCGGAGTTGGTTTAGCGATTGCTAAGGCGCGACATCATCGCACGTTCGTCGTCGGATCGTCAAAGTCGACTTCCACCAAAGCGATATCCATCATCTCATCAAAAGACGGGACACCTTTGCCTCTATCAGTAAGGCTCTGGGGTTATCAATGCAAATGCAAGAGAGTATGATGATATCACGATACCAAGATGATATCAAGGTGAAGGTGATACCAAAGTGAGGTAGCCGTTCGTAGTAGTCCTTGGCGAAGATGAGCGGTGGTGATGTTGATGTCGAACCGTACCTAGATAGCCGAAACACAATAGGACACGGAAACCACAACTCAAATTCTTAAAGCAAAGCGGGTCAAAATTGTCGGAGTTGGTAGTGGGAAGGGCTATGGTGGTGCTATGCAGAAGTGATGGTGGTATGCGGAAGTGTATGTGGGCAGCGGGACAAAATTTGGCGAGAGTTTGGTGGGAAACGGAGTGGAGGATGGAAGTGATGCTGTCACGGGCCGGATGTCCGGGCTGATGGCCGGATGTCCGGGTCGGGCCGGATGTCCGGGTCGGGCCGGATGTCCGGGCTCGGGATCCGTGGACGAACTCGAAGAACACCGCGTGGAGAGGTCAAATCCGGGGCAAAATTTGAAAGATTTTGTGGATGGAAATTGGGGAAAAGTTGGGGGAAAGCTAGATCTACCTGCAATGCACGAAATCCGTGGATCAAATCCAACAAAACTTCATCACACCAACAAATCACCCAAAAAAGTTGGGGCTATTTTTGTGGGGCAATTTTCGGATTAGGACGAAAAACAACAAAATCAAGCTAGAAAACAAAGAGAGGGGGCTCAGAAATCGTGATCAACGTGGCTCATGATACCAAGATGATGTAGGGTGGAACCCTAGATGGCCGATCTTTCACGAAAGGAGCGGATCCCTACAAAGAACGCGATGAACACGAGGGGACACACGAGGGAAACACGAGGGGAACACGAGAGAAATCACTCAACCAACAAGAATGGATCACACATGCGCTAGATCGATGAACACAAAGGTGAGATACAAGATCCAGAGTCAACAACGGACGATACAAACGGTAACCGGTTCTTCTCCGTGAGGAGGTCTTGATGGGGGCCACCCAAGACGGGGTCTTGAATCCAAGGTGATCTTCTCCGAAGAGGGGCCGCAGTCTCTCTCGAGGAGGAGATCCGTAATGGATGAGCAAAGCTCTATCAAAACTATGAGCTAAACCAATTCTAACCCTAGGAAGAGGAAGGGGATGGAGTATATATAGTCTAGGGCAGCGAAAGGGTACATGGGGCTCGGCCCCTTACTCTGCGCAGACAGGTGGAGCCAGATGTCCGGGCGTCGGGCCGGATGTCCGGGGCTTCGGGAGGGGCCGGATGTCCGGGCTAGGGGGCCGGATGTTCGGGCTAGGGGGCCGGATGTTCGGGCTAGGGGGCCGGATGTCCGGGCTGACGGCTATAGCTTCTGTAGGTTCTGGTGCGTGGCGCCGGATTTCCGGGCGTCTGGCCGGATGTCCGGGCTGGGGCCGGATGTCCGGGGCCTGTAGCTGTAGGGCGGCTGGTCTGCTGCGGGTGTGGACGCTCCAGGGGCCGGATGTCCGGGGCCTGGGAGGTGAACTTGCCTTCTTCCATTGGTTCTCTTCATCCATGGACTTGGCGGCTTGTCCTTCTTCACGTGCATCTTCGGGAGAGTCCTCTTGACACCTGATCATGCATAGCATATCGGACTTAGGTAGTAGCCATGTCTCGAGTGGATCATATGTGATATCACTAAGGAAGTCACCTTATTCTCAAGAGCTCTAGCTCATGCTCGTGTCATGGGTCCTCTTGGCTCTTGATGAGACGATGGTAGGTCCATGGGGATGATAGTAGGATGCTCCGCATCATGATGATGAAGCTCTGATACGGGGCTAACCCGGTGTAGGCCGATCTTTCACGATTGGAGTGGGCTCCCTCGAAGAACACGATGAACACGGGGAAGAACAGAGAGAAATCACAAGGGGAAACACTCAAGAACAAGTCCAATCACACATCCACTAGACAATCAGACACACAAGATCCACAAGGTACATGAACAACAAAGGGAAAGATACAAGGAAAGTTCATCTCCAAGAGGAGGTCTTGAGGGGTCATTCCATGAAGGGGTCTTGAATCCAAGGTGGATCTTCTCTGTAGAGGCGCGGTCTCTCTCTCGATGGAGTAGATCCGTAATGGATGAGCAAAGCTCTATCTCAAATGAGCTACTACTTTGCTAACCCTAGAAAGGAGGTGGAGGAGGTCTATTTATAGCCCAAGGGGCGAAGGGGTAAGTGAGTGGCAAATGGGTAGACGGGCCTCGGCCCAAGTCATGCGCGCATGCAAGGCCGGATGATCCGGACGGGGTCCCGGATGATCCGGGTGTCGGGGGTCCGGATGATCCGGACGGAGTCCCGGATGATCCGCTTCAATGGAAGCCTTCGGGTGTCTTCGGCGCAGTTAGCCGGACGATCCGGGGAAGGGTCCGGATGATCCGGTTGAGCCCGGATGATCCGTACGGCGGTCTGGATGTCCGGCCTGGGTCCAGCAGCCGCTCCGTCTTCTTCTTCTCCTTTCTTTCGTCTTCTCTTCCACGCTTCCCTCGCGGACGGTGTAGTCGTTCCTTGGCGCTTGCATTCCTCCTCGACATCCATGAATCTCCGACAATACCTATGCATGCACATGGGAGGAGTGTCAAGTAGTATACCATCCTCGAGAGGGTCAAGAGAACACGTGTAAAGGAGATGATTCACCTTTGTGTATGTGAAGTAGATGTCGCACGTGTCACTTGCCAAATGGACTCTTGACATGGTGATGTCCGTAGGATGCTCCGCATCATCCCCTCCCCCTTGGGAAAGATCCGACCTCAGATTGAAAGCCAAATGACCATGGGAAAGAGATGGCATCGCCGTGTAGGAGTTGTCGATCACCAAGTTCTCGTCATCTTGAAGCTTGAAATGGGCACTCTCCAATGTCGCACCATGTAGTGATTTCATCAAAAGGAGCAAAGACAACAAACACTTGGAAAACAAATGTGGTTAGCGTTAGTGCAAAACCAAGCATTCAAGAGGTGATGCACCAAACAAGTGTCGTCATCATGCAAAGCATATGGTGTGACAAGGGATTGTGTCATGGCATGTAAGCATATGAATTGAGCAGAAGCAAAGATATCATGGGGACAAGCATGTAAAAGTGAGGTAGAGATGCGAATATGTTTGACAAAACAATAAGCATCTACCTCAAGGTCATGGCAAGCATGGGCAAAGCACTCAATGAAAGGTCTATGATAGGCATAAGAATCATTCACAACAACAAATAAAATGAAGTGTCTAAACACATAGGTCAAGTGCAAGACAATCCAAGCATAACGTGCATAGGGTGTAGTGAATATAGTGTGGCACTCAACACAATAGAAAGAGCAATTGTTCATCATGTGTGAGGCAATCACAACAAGCATGTAGCAATCAATGGGACATGGCATATGTGAAGTGATGACATTGTTCCAACCAAACATATTATAGTAGCAAGTACTCCAAAAATTGGATGCAACACACAAGGCATATATATCATGATGCATGGGAATGTGAAAATCGTGAATGGAAGCAATATCACTAACATTTGTGCAAGCAATGGATCCAAGATGAAAATAAGTCTCACGGTGCAAGCAACACAAGTATTATGATCCACAATATGCATGCTCAAGGTTTGGGGGTTCTCAAAAGATAAGGATATCACCTTGAAAGCATGTCCTTGTGCGTCCTTCACAATGCCGAAGCACAAGCAAGTATGATGTAGAAGCGTCATGGTAGAAGGTGGCTTGCTCTCAAGAGCTCGAATGGTCAACTCACATGACATGGAAGTCGACACAATGTCCAAGTATCCTACACACGCACAAAACAAAACAAAGAAAGTATGCGCATGGTAGATAAACACATCATCCATCGTGATGGTTCTATTCTCTTGCACATAATCATTAGAAGCACAAGTGCATGAACAATATGATGCAACAATGGCTACATTCATGGCACTAGGTATATGGTGGAAAGAGGTAAGACAAGCATGCTTCACAAGAAATATGTCAAAATCTCCAAATATGTGTGAGAATGCTATGGGGGCAATCTCATGAGCAAGAGTAGAATCATTGTTGCACTCAATACATGGCAAATCGTCTAACATGAGAGGGGCAATACATGGAGATATATGACAAGATGCAATAACAATCATGTGCAAAGCATGTAAATGGTTGTCATCAACCGCATGAAAGGAGCAAGTATGAATCATTGGTGATGCAACATAGGCAAGCATAGTAATCAAGTCGCGCAAACTAGTGGAGCAAAGATGCAACACACTAGAAGAAATCATGGCAATCATGTCATGTGTGAAAATAACAGGCATAGGAAATGCACATGACATATCGCAAGCACGAACACAAAGCAAGATCATAGTAGCATCATATGAATGGGTCACAAATGGAACATGGAAATAACAAGCAATATCTCCACCAAGCTTGCAAATGATGAGGACATCAATACCATTGTTAGACCCACATCCCCTGCTGCTATACATACTGGACCAATTACTAGAGCTCGCGCACGCCAATTGAATTATCAGGTACTTTCGTTTCTTGGTAACGATTATAATGTTCATGACAATATGATGCTGCCTAAATTGGATACATTTGTTTTGTTTACAAATGAATGGCCTAGCTTGGACAAGAAAGATGAACCTTGGAGCAAGTTCAAGCATGGAGATGATGGCATGCGCAAGGGAACAAGAACGGTGTTACAAGTGATGATTCCAGGACTTTGAAGACACCATAATGAGTGCATGAAGCCTTGGACGAAATATACAAGATGCCACTTCATAAATTTCGTCCAGAGGCTATTCTAGGTGCCGCGTCACCTTATTTTTGGGCCAGGACCATGTAATTTCGAAATACTTGATTATAGGCACTTTTTAGAGTCCGTATGTGTGGGGAAACAAGAGTTAGGGTTGGTTTCGGACCCCTCCTCCAAGGGCCACGAAATTCCCCCCTCTCTCCTCCATATATACAGCCCTTAGGGCATCGTTTAGACTTTGGGTTTTGTTTGGATTAAAATTTCGCCATAGCTGCAACTTCGCGTACTTCGTTTGTGTTCAACGACCAGACAAAGGCGTGACAGAACCCCACCTTCATCAATAAAGCTTTCCTCCTATATTCGCAATATCCAGATTGCAATCTTAGTTTCTTGCTTGTTCTTCATTTGCTCGCAGGAAACAGACCTTCGTGGTCATGTTGATTGTGCTACGGCGTGGTCAATAACCCTCGGAAGTTGGTTTAGTGATTGCTAAGGCGCGACGTCTCGCACGTTCGTAGTCGGATCGTCAAGGTCGACTCCCACAGAAAATGATAGCCAACATCTCATCGAAACATCGGGACACCTTCGCCTCTATCAAGTGGTATCAGATTTCCTCGTTGCTCGGTGAGATTTTCCAGTTTTTCGTAGTTTAGATCGAGTCTGTTCTTCATACCTACAGTCCACGAAAAAGCCAAAAAAATTTAGGGTTAGTTCATCATATTCGAACCAGTCTGAGCCTTTGCATAGTCTTTTCAGTATTTTGCTTTGTTGAATTTGCGGTTGCATCGTCGTGTCTAGTTGCTGGTCTTAGAGTCTAGTCTTTCAGAGTTTCGAGTTCTGGTCATAAGTTGTCACGCCGTGATAGAGGCAAAGGTGTCCCGTCTTTCGATGAGATGGTGGCTATCGTTGTGAAGGAAGTCGACTTTGACGATCCGACTACGAACGTGCAAGGTCGTCGCGCCTTAGCAATTGCTAAACCAACTCAGAGAGGTTATTGACCACACCGGAGCACGATCAACCTGACCATGAAGGTATGTTTCCTGCAGGCAAACAAAGAACAAGCAAGAAACTGAGATTGCAATCTGGATATTGCGAATATAAGAGGAAAGCTTTATTGATCAAGGTGGGGTTCTGTGACGCTTTTGTCTGGTCGTTGAACACAAACGAAATACGCGAAGTTGCAGCTATGGCGAACTTTAATCTAAACAAAATCCAAAGTCTAAACGACGCCCTAAGGGCTGTATATATGGAGGAATAGGGGGAATTTCGTGACCCTTGTGGGAGGGGTCCAAATCCAACCCTAACTCTTGTTTCCCCACACATACGGACTCTAAAAACAGCCTATACTTAAGTATTTCGAAATTACATGGGCCTGGCCCAATAATAAGGTGACGCGGCACCTAGAATAGCCTCTGGACGAAATTTATGAAGTGGTCTTGTATATTTCGTCCAAGGCTTCATGCACTCCTTATGGTGGCTTCAAAGTCCTGAAATCATCACTTGTAACTCCGTTCTTGTTCCCCTTGCGCATGCCATCATCTCCAGGCTTGGTCTTGCTCCAGTGTTCATCCCTCTTATCCATGCCAGGCCCTTCATTTGTAATCAAAACAAATGTATCCAATTTAGGCAGCATCATATTCTCATGAACATTAGAATCATTACCAAGAAACGAAAGTACCTGGTAATTCAATTGGCATGCGCGAGCTCTAGTAATTGGTCCAGTATGTATAGCAGCAGGGGCTGTGGGTGTAACAATGGTATTGATGTCCTCATCATCCTCCCCTTCTTGAAATGAAATCGTCCTCGACGGAAGCTCATCTTCCTCACCCAAATAAGGCTTCAAATCTGCAATGTTAAAAGTGGGACTAACCCCAAAATCTGCAGGCAGCTCAAGTTTATATGCATTATCATTTATTTTCTCTAACACCTTAAAAGGACCATCAGCACGTGGCATTAGCTTTGATTTGCGCAAATTAGGAAACCTATCCTTACGCAAATGTAACCAAACAAGATCTCCAGGTGCAAAGACAACATGTTTTCTACCCTTATCTCCAGCAAATTTATATTTAGCATTCATACGCTCAACGTTTTCCTTAGTTAACTCATGCATTTTTAAGATCAATTCAGCACGTTGTTTAGCATCAAAATTAACCTTCTCCGAAGATGGAAGAGGCAACAAATCAATGGGTGCACGAGGTAGGAAACCATACACAATTTCAAAAGGGCACATCTTAGTAGTAGAATGCAACGAACAATTATAAGCAAATTCAATATGAGGCAAGCATTCTGCCCACATTTTCTTATTATTCTTCAAAACAACCCTAAGCATACTAGACAATGTTCTATTGACTACTTCGGTTTGACCATCAGTTTGGGGGTGACAAGTAGTACTAAAAAGCAGTTTAGTCCCCAACTTAGCCCATAAACATCTCCAAAAGTGGCTAAGAAATTTAGTATCACGATCTGAAACAATAGTATTTGGCACACCATGCAAGCGAATAATTTCACGAAAGAACAAATCAGCAACATTAACAGCATCATCGCTTTTATGACATGGTATAAAGTGTGCCATTTTCAAGAACCTATCCACGACAACAAATATGCTATCCCTCCCCTTCTTCGTTCGAGGTAAACCTAAAACAAAGTCCATAGATATATCCTCCCAAGGAACAGTAGGTACAGGCAAAGGCATATATAAACCACGAGGATTGAGTCGTGACTTAGCTTTTTGACATGTAGTGCAGCGAGCAACAAAACACTCAACATCCCATCAAATCTTTGGCCAAACGAAATTTGTAGCAACTACGTCTTCTTCACGCCAAAGTGTCCCATTAATCCTCCTCCATGCGCCTCCTGCAACAACAAAAGACGAACAGAGCTAGCCGGAATGCATAGCTTGTTAGCACGGAACACAAAGCCATCATTAATAACGAACTTGTTCCATGTTCTTCCTTCTTTACAATTCTGCATTACATCTTTAAAATCAGCATCATGCACATATTGATCTTTTATGGTCTCCAAACCAAATATTTTGAAGTCAAGTTGTGAAAGCATAGTATAACGACGAGACAATGCATCAGCAATAACATTTTCTTTACCCTTCTTGTGTTTAATGACATAAGGGAAAGTCTCAACGAATTCAACCCATTTAGCATGTCTACGATTCAGTTTTGCTTGACTTTTAATGTGTTTCAAAGATTCATGATCAGAATGTATAACAAATTCTTTGGGCCATAAATAATGTTGCCATGTCTCTAAAGTCCGAACAAGAGCATATAATTCTTTATCATAAGTAGAATAATTCAGACTAGGCCCACTCAATTTTTCAGAAAAGTATGCAACAGGTTTGCCATCTTGTAATAACACACCTCCTAATCCAATTCCACTAGCATCACATTCAAGTTCAAAAGTCTTATTAAAATAAGGAAGTTGGAGTAAAGGAGCATGTGTCAACTTATCTTTCAATACCGTGAAGGCTTCTTCCTGTGCGGCACCCCAAACAAAAGGCACATCCTTCTTTGTAAGCTCGTTGAGAGGTGCAGCAATGGTGCTGAAATCTCTCACCAAACGCCTATAGAATCCAGCGAGGCCAAGAAAACTCCTCACTTGTGTGACCGTTTTGGGCTGCGGCCAACTCTCAATAGCTTCAATCTTGGCTTTATCAACTTCAATTCCCTGTGGAGTAACAACATAGCCAAGAAAATATACTTGCTCGGTGCAAAAGGTGCACTTCCCAAGGTTACCAAACAAACATGCATCACGTAGAGCAATAAAAATAGCACGTAAGTGTTCCAAATGTTCTTCCAAAGATTTGCTATAAATCAGTATATCATCAAAATAGACTACCACAAATCGTCCAATGAAAGCACGTAAAACTTCGTTCATTAGTCTCATGAAAGTACTAGGTGCATTAATTAACCCAAAAGGCATGACTAACCACTCATATAATCCAAACTTAGTTTTAAATGTTGTTTTCCATTCATCTCCCAATTTCATACGAATTTGATGGTATCCACTACACAAAACAACTTTGGAGAATATTGTAGAGCCACTAAATTCATCAAGCATATCACCTGGCCTAGGAATAGGATGACGATAACAAATAGTAATATTATTAATGCCTCTACAATCAACGCACATACGCGATGTACCATCCTTTTTCGGCACTAAAATGATAGGAACAGCACAAGGACTAAGGGATTCGCATATATAACCTTTGTCGAGCAGCTCTTGTACTTGACGCATAATCTCATTCGTCTCCTTTGGATTGGTACGGTATGGTGCATGGTTGGGTAATGATGCACCGGGAATTAAGTCAATTTGATGCTCAATCCCTCGAATAGGTGGTAATCCCGGTGGCACGTCTTGTGGAAAGACGTCAGCGAACTCCTGCAAAATGTTAGTGATAGCAGGAGGCAAAGAGGAAGGCACGTCCTCGAATGAAAATAATGCCTCTTTGCACACAAAAGCATAGCAAACAGATTTGCTAAAATCTAGATCATCAATATCAGATTTGGTGGCAAGTAAACATGCACTTTTCAATTTAATTTGAGAAGCAACACTAGATGATTTATTATTAGGCTTCATTTGTTGCTCAAATTCTTTTGCCACAATCTGATTTTCACTCTTATTTTGCTCCTGTTTTGCTTTATTAGCTCTATTAATATCATCTTTCAAAATGGAATCAGGAGTCATAGGAAGCAAGGTAATATTTTTCTCCTTATGAACAAGAGTATACTGATTGTCTCTACCATGGTGTACAATTTTTTTATCAAATTGACATGGTCTACCAAGTAATAAGGAACATGCTTGCATAGGTACCACATCACAATCAACATAATCAGCATATGTAGAGATACTAAAATGCACACGAACAATACGTGTTACCTTAACCTTGCCGCTGTTGTTGAACCATTGGATGTAGTAAGGATGTGGATGTGATCTTGTGGTGAGAGATAGCTTCTCCACCATCTCCATGCTAGCCAAGTTGTTGCAGCTCCCTCCATCTATGATGACGCGAACAGAACGTTCCTTCACAACTCCCTTTGTATGGAACAAATTGTGCCTCTGATTTTGCTCAGCTTGTGTGACCTCCACACTCAAAACACGTTGAGCAACTAAACATTCATACCTGTCAGCATCTTCAGCAGCCATGTATTGCGTCTCATGATCAGAATCATCTCCCCCGTGTTCTTCATGTGTAATAAGAGACAAAGTCTCCTCATCATAATCACTGGCGGACTCATACCCACCATCCTCAGTAGCAATCATCACACACTGAGATTTGCATTCTCTCGCATAATGTCCTCTTCCCTTACAACAACGACAAATAATATCACTTGTGTGCCCTGTTGATGCCATGGAAGAAGAAGAGTTCTGCGCAGCCCCGGCAGGTGTGCTCTTGGCAGATAGTGGTGGTTGTGCCTGCTTTCTTGTATCACGGCTGGAGGTGGCACCTGATGGAGGTGCTGGTGCAGTGGAAGTAGAGGATGCACGTCGTGTCCATGATGAAGATCGACCTGCAGAAAAGTTAGTTCGCGCCATTGCCTGTCGATCCTGCACTTCATGTTCAGCTTTATAAGGAAGATGGAATAAACGAGTGATATTATTATACTCCTTATACTCTAGAATGGTCTAGATCTCTCTATTTAATCCACCCATAAAACGCGCAAGCATAGCTTCATTCTCCTCAACAATACCACATCTAATCAAGCCAGTTTGTAATTCCTGATAATATTGTTCGACAGAATTTTTTCCTTATCTCAAACTCTGCAATTTTTAAATTAATTCACATTGGTAATATGGTGGAACCCAACGAGTACGCATAGCAGTTTTCAAAGCAGCCCAAGTAGCTGGAATAGGATAAAATCTGCAATGTTCAGACCACCAAACACATGCAAAGCTAGTGAAAGCACAAACAGCAGCAGGAACACGTCTCTCCTCAGGATATTGTAAACATGTAAATCGTTGTTCTGTTTCTAACTCCCAATGAAGATATATATCAGGAACATATCTACCCTCAAATGGTGGAATATTCAATTTTAGTTTAGGAAGATGGTCATGATCTCGTACCTGAGGGAGAGCCCTACCATTGTGATTATTTGCATGTGGACGACCTGGTGGTTGTGGTGCTGGTGGTTGCACGTAGTTCTGATTTTGATTAACCTCATCCTCGTAATCTCCTGCATAATCATCCTCCGCATCAGTAGCAGGAGCCACAGAAGTATCAACAGCAGCACCAGCAGTTTGGCCAGGCTGAAGAAGGACATGGCTAGCTCGGCGAAGGGCTGTTTCGCGACGTGGAGGTAGTAGTAGTTGTTGTTGTTGTTGCAGAGGTGCGGCAGGTGCAGCCGGTGGTGGAAGACGCGCAAGCAGTTCATTAAATCTGTTATCGAGCTTTGTTTCGAACGTCTTCTCAAGGCTAGTGATCTTCTCCATGGCCTCTTCAAAATTGTTCAGCACATCTTGCACCTGTTCAGTCATCATTTGCTGAAACTTATCATGAAGCTCCTTGTTCGTTAAATTCTCCCAGTCAATCTCGTCGGCTTGTGATCCTGGCATGGTTAGCACCAATAGAAACACACAAGAATAAGATCCTACAGACTACTAACAAGTGGTGGTGGTGGGTGTCACAAATCCGTCAAGCAAAACTCAAATTCTTACCAGTTCTTACCCAGCAGCAGGCGGTGATCGGCAACCGTTGTAGTCAAAACTCTTAAAGCTTGGATAGAGCGATTACCAGAGAGAGTCAAACGCACGACGTAGATGGATGTGGAGCTGGGAAGGCTTATAATATGGTAGCAAAAAGGGTCAGCTATAATCAATTCAGATATGCAAAGTTGAATAAACGCTCAACGACGGTATTGTGCTGGTCCTTGGCTAGACCGTGCTAGAGACGCGAGCCTAGAACACTAACAAAATCACGGCGCTGCACGTAAACAAGGGAAAAGCACACTCTGGAAAAAAAATCGCTCTTTTTTTTCGCTCCTCTTTTTTTGTGAAAAATCACTATAATGGCGAGTGTCTCAAAACTCTTCCCACGTAAAACTGACAGGATGGACACGAATTTTTTTTTGACAATTTTTTTCGGAAATCAGGGCAGCGACGATGAAAAAGTGTGACAAAAAATCACTATGATGGCGAGTGTCTCAAAACGCTCCGTCGGACCTAAAAATAGGATAGGGAAAAAATATTTTTGTCGCCGAAAATTTGGAGCCACGTGCCATCATAGTGATTTTTGAGCCACGTGCCATCATAGTGTTTTTTTTGTCGCACTTTTTCGTTGTCGCTGCCCTGATTTCCGAAACAAATGTCAAATAAAAAATTTTGTTGTTAGTGTGCTTTTCGTTGTTAGCCATAAAAGTCAACTACTTGGGCTGCTTTGAAAACTGCTATGCGTACTCGTTGGGTTCCACCATATTACCAACGTGAATTACTTCAAAAATTGAAGCGTTTAAATCAAGGAAAAAATTCTATAGAGGAATATTATCAGGAATTACAAACTGGCATGATTAGATGTGGTATTATGGAGGATAATGAAGCTATGCTTGCACGTTTTATGGGTGGATTAAATAGAGAGATTCAGTCCATTCTAGAGTATAAGGAGTATAACAATATCACTTGTTTATTCCATCTTGCTTGTAAAGCTGAACATGAAGTGCAGGATCGACATGCACTGGCGCGAACTAACTTTTCTGCAGGTCGACCTTCATCATGGACACCACGTGCATCCTCTACTTCCACTGCACCATCACCTCCATCAGGTGCAGGCACAACCACCACTATCTGCCAAGAGCACACCTGCCGGGCCTGCACAGAGCTCTTCTTCTTCCATGGCATCAACAGGGCACACAAGTGATATTATTTGTCGTCGTTGCAAGGGAAGAGGTCATTATGCGAGAGAATGCAAATCTCAGCGTGTGATGATTGCTACTGAGGATGGTGGGTATGAGTCCGCTAGTGACTATGATGAGGAGACTTTGGCTCTTATTACACGTGAAGAACACGGTGGAGATGATTCTGATCATGAGACGCAATACATGGCTCCTGAAGATGCTGACAGGTATGAATGTTTGGTTGCTCAACGTGTTTTGAGTGTGCAGGTTACACAAGCTGAGCAAAATCAGAGGCATAATTTGTTCCATACAAAGGGAGTTGTGAAGGAACGTTCTATTCGCGTCATCATAGATGGAGGGAGCTGCAACAACTTGGCTAGCATGGATGATACGGGGCTAACCCAGTGTAGGCCGATCTTTCACGATTGGAGTGGGATCCCTCGAAGAACACGGGGAAGAACGAAGAGAAATCACAAGGGGAAACACTCAAGAACAAGTCCAAGCACACATCCACTAGACAATTAAACACACAAGATCCACAAGGTACATGAACAACAAAGGGAAAGAGACAAGGTAGAGTTCATCTCCGTGAGGAGGTCTTGAAGGTGGTCCGCCCGTGAGGGGTCCTTGATGATATATCCTGCAGGATCTTCTCCTTGAAGGAGGTCTTGGCCTCCAATGGAGTAGTAGTCTCTCTTTGTCTCAAGAGTAGAGTGGTACAAGGAGCAAAGCTCTCTATCAATGAGCTATCACTTTGCTACCCCTAGAATGGAGGAGGGGGTGGTCTATTTATAGTCTAAGCCACGAAGGGGTAAGTGGGAAAGGGATACATGGGCCTCTGGCCCGGGGCTGCGCGCAGGAAGGCGCCGGATGTCCGGGATGGGGGCCGGATGTCCGGCCATTCGTGGGGCGCCAGATGTCCGGGGCTCATGCCGGATGTCCGAGCTGAAGTGGCCAAACTTCGGGTGTGTTCTGTCGTTCGATGCCGGATTTCAGGGAGAGGCGCCGGATGTCCGGGCTTTGGCGAGGCACCGGATGTCCGGGGCTGGCGCCGGATGTCCGGCCGCTGAAGCTTGTTCGGCCTTCTGTTGGTGCAGCTGTTGGGCGGCTGCACACGCGCCGGATGTCCGGCCCTTGGCCCAGATGTCCGGCCGCTGTAGCTGCAGCAGCTCCGTCTTCTTTCGTCGTTGCATCCAGGCTTCCCTCGCGGATGGTGTAGTTGTTCCTTGGCGCTTGCACTCCTCCTCCTCGTCCGTAGTGTTCCAACAATACCTATGCATGCACACGAGTGGATTGTCAAGTAGTATACCATCCTCGAAGGGGCCAAGTGAGCACGTGTAAAGGAGATGATTCACCTTTGTGTATGTGAAGTAGATGTCGCACGTGTCACTTGCCAAACGAACTCTTGACATGGTGATGTCCATAGGATGCTCCGCATCATCTCCCCTCCCTTGGGAAAGATCCGACCTCGGATCAAAAACCAAATCACCATGGGAAAGAGATGGCTTCGCCGTGTAGAAGTGGACGTTCACCAAGTACTTGTCATCTTGAAGCTCGAAATGGGCACTCTCCAATGTCGCACCGTCTTGTGATTCCTTCAAAAGGAGTAAGGACAACAAACACTTGGAAAAGCAAATGTGGTTAGCGTTAGTGCAAAACCAAGCATTCAAGAGGTGATTCACCAAACAAGTGTCGTCATCATGCAAAGCATATGGTTTGACAAAGGATTGTGACATGGCATGTAAGCATATCAACTGAGCACAAGCAAAGATATCATGGGGACACACATGTAAATGGGAGGTAGAGATGCAAATATGTGTGTCAAGAGAATAAGCATCTACCTCAAGTTCATAGCAAGCATTCACAAATTGCTCAATGAAAGGTCTATGGAAGGCATATGAATCATTCACAACACCAAATAAGATGAGATGTCTAAACACATGGGTCAAGTGCAAGGCAATCCAAGCGTAACGTGCATGGGGTGTGGTGAATATTGTGTGGCACTCAACACAATAGAAAGAGCAATTGTTCCTCATGTGCGAGGCAATCAAGTCAAGCATGTAGAAATCAATGAGACATGGCATATGTGAAGGAATGACATAATTGCAACCAAACATGTGATAGGAGCAAGAAATCCAAGATTTGGATTCAACCCACAAGGTACATATGTCATGAGGCATGGAGAGGTGAAAATGACAAATCGAAGCAAGATCTCTAACATGTGCGCAATCAAATGGTCCAAGATGACCAATAAGTCTCATGGTACAAGCAAGACAAGTAGTATGATCCACAATATCCATGCTCATGGTTCAGAGGTTCTCAAAAGAGAAGGATATCACCTTGAAAGCATGTCCTTGTGCGTCCATCACAATGCCGAAGCGCAAGCAAAAGTGATGTAGAATCGTCGTGGTAGAAGGTGGTTCGCTCTCAAGAGCTCGAATGGTCAACTCACGTGACGTGGAAGTCGACACAAAGTCCAAGTATCCTACACATGCACACAACAAAAGAAAGAACGTATGCGCATGGTAGATAAACACATCATCCATCATGATGGTTCTCATCTCTTGCACATAACCATTAGAAGCACAAGCGCATGAATAATATGATGCAACAATGGCTATATTCATGGCACTAGGTATATGATGCAAAGAGGTAAGAAAAGCATGCTTCATAAGGAATATGTCAAAATCTCCAAATATATGTGAGAATGCTATGGGGGCAAACTCATTATCAAGACTAAAGGCATTGTTGCACTCAATACATGTCAAATCATCTATCATGATAGAAGCAACATATGGAGATATATGACAAGAAGCAATAACAATCATGTGCAAAGCATGTAGGTGGTTGTCACCAACCGAATGAAATGAGCAATTATGAATCATTGGTGATGCAACAAGGCAAGCAATAGGAATCAAGTCGTGCAAACTAGTGGAGCGAAGATGCAACACGCTAGAGGAAATCATGGCAATCATGTCATGTGAGCAAAGAATAGGCATAGGCAATGTACATGACATATCGCAAGCACGAACACAAATCAAGATCATAGTATTATCATAGGCATGGGGCACAAAGCAATCATGGCAATAACAAACAATATCTCCACCACGCTTGCAAATACACATACAAGTACTAGAATCAATCATCATGTCTAATGCAAAGCATGGGTCACAAATGCATGGCAAAGGCATAGGAATGGGCATATCATGCAAAGTGAACATGGCAAGATGGGCAAAGGATATATAATGGACAACAACCCATAACCATGTGAGGGCCATGTAAAAGAAAAGCGTGAAGTGTTTGCGCGAAGTGAGCAGTGGGAAAGGCAATCCATGGGATCCCAAGTCATCATTACTCTCTAGAGCTCGTTTTTTCAACTCATGGGATTGTGAGGTTGACAAGTATTCATGGGTACCTACACAACAAATACACAAACGAAAGAAATTGTGTGTGTGGTAAATGTACACATCATCCATCATGATGTGTATGTGCATGTGTGAGTTAGCACAAGATAAGCAATGCTCGAAGAAATTTGATGCATGGTATAAGAACATGTCATCCATCATGAAAGAATAGTTGTTATGTATAACACGATGGGGATGCAAATTGAGCATACAATTATATGGCACATCAATAGCATTTTCATTCATGGGGAGCATATTGTGCACATAATTATTGGGATCATGCAATGAATGGGATGGATCAAAATCTCCTAAAATGTATGAGGAAATTATGGGGGTCTCCTCATGAGAAATATTGGAAATATCATATGGAGAAAATGGACAACATGCAAAGCAATGCATATCCAAAGCTAGTTGGTCATGGCATGGCATATGAGATAAATGATGCAAAGGGAGCATATCAATATCATCACAAGAAAAACAAATGCCAATAACCACGGGCTTGTCATCTATGCCATAAGTGCAAATTGGGTTTATTTTAATGGCATATGCATAGTCACTAAGATGAGATTGCAAATATGACATATGATTGATCTCATGCATAGCATATGACAAGTCAAGCGGATTGTCAAACATGATGTGACCTAGAGAATTGTCACACGAAATCCTATGTAATATGGCATCACAACTAATAGACTCCACATGGCAATCATAAAACTCATCATAAATGGGTAAATCATCGCATGGGGAAATCATACTAGCATGAAGCATGGTAATAGGTTGATCAACATCATGCAAGCAATCAATGTCAAGAATGTCCACTAGTGGGACTAGAGCATCACCATCACCTATGTTACCTTGTTCATTCCACCAAGTGGTGTAGGTGAGGTGGCAAAGACCAAATGGTGGTCATCTTCATCTTGATGGAACCATGTGGGGGGTGCATCATATTCCACCATGGCCATCGTCTTGTCCAAAGGAAGGACGTAGTCGTCGCGAATCGGCGCGTCATCATATCACTACTAGGAAAAGGGCTATATATGGAATGGCCACTAATGGCGCACCAGACATGTGGTGCGCCACTACTATCTAGCAGTGCGCACCACTGTCTGGTGTGCCATTAGTGTGAAAGACACTAATGGCGCACCAGACGCAAGGTGCGCCATTAGTAACAATTTTTTTCCAAACATACTAATGGTGCACCAGGGCACAGTGCGCCATTACTAGTACTAACTAGTAATGGCGCACTAGCCTCACTGTGCGCCACTACTATATTTTTTATTTTTTATTTTTTTGCAAAACTACTAATGGCGCACGAGGGAACAGTGCGCCATTACTAGTTTAAACTAGTAATGGCGCACTGTGCCCTGGTGCGCCATTAGTGTTTTTTTTTGCAAAACTACTAATGGCGCACCGCCAGCAGGTGCGCCATTAGTAACCAGGGTTACTAATGGCGCATTTGTTGGTGGTGCGCCATTAGTAACCTGGGACGAGCTAGATATTTTGGACAGCCACACCTACCCACTCACTTTCCCCACTTCATTCTCTCCACCTCCTCCTCCAAGCTTGTCTCGGCTGCCTCCTCCTCCTCACCTCATTTGCACCATAAATTCATCCAAATTAAGTGGTTAAATTACCTTTTTTGATAGGTAAGTAAGGGGGAAGCTATCTTTATGTTGTTCTCCCTCCAACAACGTGCACATGCACTTTTTATGGCCTAGCTAGATCTATGTATGTTTGTGGTGTTGCATATATGTTTGTGTTTGCAGGTACCGGTATTTGAAATGCGATAGTTGCCAATATTTTGCCGGAATGTTGATTCATTTCCGTTTCGGCGAGAATTTTGGCACTATGCATTCTTTTTGGTCCTATTTTTAGGGAAAGTCATGCCAAATTTTTCTTGGTTCTAAAATATCGTTTTGCTCTACCCCGCAGGCGACCATGGTCCGCACGATGACCGAAGGCATCGTGAATAGGTTTTTGAGCTCCGCGAAGGCCGAGATGCTTGAAAAGAACGAGACGGAGATAAGATGTCCGTGTCGAAGATGCAAGCTGAAGAGCCTTATTGCGGACCCGGATTCCGGGCAGGTGCGGGACCACCTGCTCTTGCGTGGTTTCATGGATGGTTATCGGTGGCAAGGTGATGAAGATGACTATGAAGTCGTCCATGGGGGCCGGGCAAGAAATGAGGAAGGGCAGCAAGACAACCACCGCGTCTCGGGCGGGCGAGAAGACGAAGAATCTCCAGGACATGATCACGACGGTGATGCTGTACACAGTCATCATGTAGAAGATGCCGGACATGATGATGAGGAAGATGCGGGAGCAGACGAAGGGCATGATCATGAAGATGAAGATGCCGGCGGAGCAGACGACGATGGACCATCGATGGGCTGGGTGCAGGACCCTCATATTCAAGAGCTGCTTCTCAAGCAGACGGATAACGCAAGAGCTGCCGCCCGAGAGAAAGCCAAGCTGGATCAACTGGAGATAGACGCGGTTACTCCATTGTATGAAGGATGCAGGCCCGAGGATACCCGCCTGAAAGTAACGCTCATGGCTCTGGAGATGAAGGTAAAACACAAAATGACCGACGCATGCTTCGACGAGAACATGTCATTCTGGCACGAACGTCTTCCCAAGGGGAACAAGTGCCCGACCAGTTTCGAGGAGGCGAAGAAAATCGTGTGTCCTCTGGATTTACCGCACGTGAAATACCATGTGTGCATGAACAATTGCATCATTTATCGGGACGAGCACGCGGAGTCTACCATATGTCCGGTGTGCGGCGTCACTCGATACAAGAAGAGGAAGAAAGCTCCTCGAAAAGTGGTGTGGTACTTTCCGATCACTCCTCGTCTGCAGCGGTATTTCGCGGACCCTAAGGTAGCAAAGCTCCTGCGTTGGCACGCGGATAGGGAGGAGAAGAAGCGAGAAGATGACGCAAATGATCCGGAGATAAATAAAAAAGACAAGATGCTGAGTCACCCTAAGGATGGGAGCCAGTGGCAAGCGTTGAACTTCGAACACCGAGAATTTGGGAAGGATCCAAGGAACATCGTGCTGGGCGCGAGCACCGATGGAGTCAATCCGTTTGGTAGCCAGAGAAGCACACATAGCACCTGGCCTGTGTTTGTGTGGATGTACAACCTTCCCCCCTGGTTGTGCATGAAGAGGAAGTACATTCACATGAGTATGCTAATTGAAGGGCCGAAACAACCAGGGAACGACATCAATCTGTATCTGGGGCTGCTGAAAGAGGAGCTAGACACGCTGTGGAAAACGCCAGCCAATACGTGGGACGCCGCAGAGAAAGAATATTTCCCTATGAGAGCCGCACTGCTCACGACGGTGCACGACTATCTCGGTTACAGATATCTCGCGGGGCAGGTGGTCCACGGATTTTCTGGATGCGTCAGGTGCATGGATGACACAACGTATCGCCAGCTAGATAGAGATCCCGGGTCTTCGAAAACCGTGTTCATGGGACATCGAAGGTGGCTTCACGACGATGACCCGTGGAGGAAATGCAAGGATCTGTTCGATGGTGAAACCGAACCCCGAAGACGCCCGCGTACGAGGAGCGGCGAGGAAATAGATGAGCTGTTGAAAAATTGGAAAGATTTCCCACTGCCGGGAAAGAAGCAAAAGGCGCCAGAGCCAGGAAAGAAGCGAAAGGCACCAGAGCCGCTGCTGAAGGTATGGAAAACGAGGTCTGCTTTCTGGGACTTGCCGTACTGGAAGATCCACCGTGTGCCTCACAGCCTTGATGTCATGCATATCACAAAGAACGTGTGCGAGAGTCTGCTTGGTACCCTGCTCAACATGCCAGAGAGGACCAAAGATGGGCCGAAAGCAAGGGCAGACTTGAAATCAATGGGCATCAGGGAGGAGCTTCACGCTAATGATGATGATGATGATGATGAGGCGAAGCAGGACACGGAAAGTCGCTGCAAAGGCAAAAAGGCCAAGAAGACCGGAAGTGACTTCCATACGGTTACGCGGGGAAGATAAGCAGATACCTAGACTCAGCGAAGCAGAAGTTCAGCGGGATGAAGTCTCACGACTGTCACGTGCTGATGATGCAGATACTTCGAGTTGCAATCCGTGGGATCATGGACGCGCACGTCCGTGAAACGCTATTTGGCCTATGCAACTTTTTCGACGTCATCTCTCGGAAGTCGGTTGGCGTGAGGCAACTCAGAAGGCTACAGGAAGAGATCGTGGTGATACTATGCGAGCTTGAGATGTACTTCCCGCCCGCATTCTTCGACGTTATGGTGCATCTGCTGGTCCATATCGTGGAGGATATCATCCAACTCGGGCTGACGTTCCTGCACAGCATGATGCCGTTCGAAAGGATGAATGGTGTCATCAAAGGATACGTTCGCAACATGTCACGTCCAGAGGGAAGCATAGCCAGGGGCTTTCTGACCGAAGAGTGCATCTCCTACTGCACGAATTATCTAGGCATCGAGAACCCCGTTGGTCTGCCCGTCAACAGGCACCTCGGCAGGCTCGCTGGATGGGGTCACCGTGAGGGTCGCCGCGAAATGCATGTCGACTTCGATGGTCGACTCGCCGACTTTGAAAGAGCAAACCTAGTCGCGCTACAACACATAGACGTGGTCGATCCTTGGGTGGTAGAGCACAAAACCTTTATTGAGAAGACGTACAATGACCGAGGCCAACAGAGGACGGACGGAGATATAATCAAAGAGCACAACTCATGTTTCACGCGTTGGTTCAAGCAGAAGCTTCTGTCGTACCCTTTACATGAGGATTCTTCCGCGGAAGAACAACTCATATTCGCCTTGTCACAGGGCGCCGAGCACAACCTGATGACGTATGAGGCGTACGATATCAACGGCTACACATTCTACACCGAGGACAAGGACATGAAGAGCGATGGTTATCAGAACTCCGGGGTAACGATGGAATCCTACACCGGTAACGACAAGGACAGATACTACGGAAGGATCGAGGAGATCTGGGAGCTGAGCTACGCTGGAGAGAAGGTCCCGATGTTCCGTGTCAGATGGGCCAAGAGCGTCATAAAAGAAGACCGGTATTTCACCACCATGGTTATACCCGAAGCCAAATCCAAGACCGCAGGCGCGAACGTCACCGCGAAAAATGAGCCATGGGTACTGGCTTCCCAAGTGGACCAATGCTTCTTCATTACCGACCCGTCAAAGCCCAGTCGTGTTGTCGTGAGGAGAGGCAAAAGGAAGATCATCGGAATGGATGGAGTCGCCAATGAGCAAGACTTCGACAAGTACGGCGACCCGAAGATGGAACATGACGACGACGATGAAGTATCAGCATACACCACAAGAAGAAGCAGGACCACCCTACCTAAAGGACGTCCGTTCAAGAGAAGAACTCCATTTACGAAAAATAAGGGCAAGAAGATTGTGAACAGATAGCTAGCTAAGATCGATTGTATTTAAATTGTAGCCTTCATTTCTCGATTGTATTTCATGGGCACTTTTTGAACTCATGAATATTTTAAATTTCATGGACACTCGATCTCGATCCCCCTCCATCTCGATCGCTATCCCACCTCGCCAGATCCGGTCCCCCTCGCCGCCGAGCACCCCCCCCGCACCCTCCCCGGCCCGCTCCACCGTCACAAATGAATGCAACTAAAATTGCAAAAAAACAAATTTGATTATATTTTCAAATAATAAATTTGATGATTTTTTTCATATTCATAAATATTTTCAAATAACAAATTTGATTATATTTTTAAAAAATCATTACTGTTTTTATAAAAAATTATTACTGTTTCATATTCATATTCATTTTCTAAAAATTATTAGATGCAACAAAAAATAATAATAATAAAAGATTACTAATGGCGCACCTCTGGCTGGTGCGCCATTGCTATATAAAAAAAGTTTACTAATGGCGCACCGATCGTGGGTGCGCCATTGCTATATAAAAAAACATTCTAATGGCGCACCGCTTCTGGGTGCGCCATTAGTAAGTTTCCCCCCTATAGCTAATTCCTCCCTCTCCCGCCAGTTCCCCTTCGTCCTCTCCCTCGCGCCAGTTCCTCTCCGTCCGCTCCCAATCCGCGCCCCCGCCGCCTCCCTCTCCCCATCCTCCCCTTCCTCCCCTCCGACCCCACCCCACTCTCGCCGGAGCAGCGCCGCAGGGCCGACACCAACCTCGCCCTCGCCCGCGCGCGCCGCAACCTCCGCCTCGCCGAGTCCGGAGCTGCTCGTGGAGGAGACGTGGCTGGAGGCGCTCTCCGGGGAGGTGCCCGTCTACCCGCCGCCCTCGAGCGCCAGTTCGCCCCGGCCTGCACGCCAAGGTGCCCGTCTACCCGCCGCCCCACCTCGTCTTCCACGCGCTCCACTATGCTGTTAGGGTTAAGATTTTTTTAGTCCCCGCCCCCGACTCTGCTGCTGAAATTACCGTTGAAATCGAGGTAAAATCACTGTTGAACTGGGTGTAAAATCACTACTGTTGAAATTCAAATTTAAACTTGAAAATGAAAATTGAATTGGAGAATTAAATCACTGTTTTTTAGTCCCCATTTCTGAACCTATGCTAAGTATGGCAATGCCACAGAGTATAAGAAGTACTCCTGCATCTTACACAATGATAGGTCTAATTTATGCTACTCAACGAAAGAAGAAGAAAAATGCACTGGACATACACTGAAGAAAAATGCACTGTATCATCGGGTAATTGTCCATGGTTTATACCTGAAAATAAGTTTATCTCACGGCATGAATGTAAGTATCTGTTCCGCATTCATGGGCTATCTACCCAAGGTAAACCTAGAAAATGAGTTATATCCAGGACAAGCCACTGTCAATTAACACTCTATACACTGCCAACTGTATTTAGTTAACATTACACTGCCACTGCTATTCAGCACAAACGTTTGATCATCTCACTCTACTTACTGTCAATTGACACTGTATAACTGTCAGCTCCATTCACTAGCAGCAGCCAGCACTTCTGAATCTAATCTTTCTTGGGCAAGCTCGGCTACTTGTTGTTAGTCATTCACTAAAAGATCCTCAACAGACTGCATGCATCTCCTTTGCACTTTATCACTTCAATCTGCTGCTACCTCAAGCTTCTCGTTTACACTTGTGCCAAGTAACATTTTTTCCTTGTATAATTATATGGTGGTTGACTGAGCTGCTACTTTTTCCTTGTAGAAGATCGCAGGTCGAGTGGGAGGGATCCAGTTGCGACGACACCGAATCACCAGCAAGGCAGCTGCCTAGAATAATAGGTTGACTCACCTATATATACTACTATCTTGCATCTCTCTCTTGTTTCTTCTTCTACTACAATACAAAGAGAGTCATTTCAGTTACTTGTCTTAGTGTGTGGTGTGGCTGTTTATTGTTCAACACCAGCAGCTAGCTCTATTTAGGTCCAGTAGAAACGACATGGCTCTCCAATTTTTAAGTAATCTTGCATATGACTTGGATATACCTTATGGAGTTGTAACAGTTCCTCTTGGTGCTTAGGTGCATTTTCTTTGTGTAACTTGGTTTAAAAATGTGATTTGGTCTTTTGTGGCATTTGGATGCCTAAATCCCATTTTCTTAATCATATTGCTTGGAAACTTTTGGTTATCTCCTCTCAGTGATGAAATAATTTATATGTACTGCACTTTTTTCATAATTAGGTAATAACGTTGGTTACAGTTTTGGTAGTTCAAACGGGATGTATCTCATTTTGTAGACAGATTATTTTCTGGAATATCATATATTCAAATTTGTAATGAATGATGGCTTCTACCTGAATTAGTAGACTCTGTGGTGTTAGTTTGTTCTAAATACAGTAAGATAATTTTAACAACTGTAGAACATGTTGAGATTGTGGTGCTAGTAGAGGCACATTGTGGCCTTTTCATCCATATGAAAGTAGAGGCACATTGTGGTGCTAGTTTGCTGGGTTTTGTCTCCGACCATCGTGTCGTGATGATTTTGCAGGTACCCCGAGAGGCCCTTGAGTTTGCCGGAATGTCGATTAACTTCCGTTCCGGCAAATTCGGGTACTCCATATGTCCTATTTTCAGCAAAGGTCATGCTGAAATTTTCCGTGAATTTTAGCATGACTTTGCTAAAAATAGGACATATGGGGTACTTGCGACTAATGCATGGGCCGGGGTATCTTAGTACTTAATTAAGTAGGATCAATTGCCCCTTTATTCTTGCTGCATTAAACCATAGGTGGCAATAGAGCCAAGTGATGAGGCCCAAATGATGAAAGCTTAGGCTTTTAGGGTGCCTTGGCGTCGACAAACCCTAAATGATAAAAGCTTAGCTTTTAGGATGCCTCTCGGTGTCGACAAACCCTAAATGATGAGACCATGATCTTGTTCCTTGACAATAACCAACTTTTTGACCAAACTTTTTTCCTATTTAGAGCGAAACATGGCCCACAACGATGAGGCCGGCGGTTCGGGCGGCAAGCAATTCTGGGAGCTGTCCCAGGAGCTGGAGGAAGAACCTCACCGCTATCGGGACGATGCCGCGGAAGACACCGATCCTGACTACACAACCCCTAGTGGGGTCGGGGATGACACCACTGATGGTGCCGCCGAGGATGCCACCACTGATGATGGCGGCGCACGCACAGATGGCAGCCAACCGAAGAGGCAACGGAAGGACCGGCGCCCGAACGTGCTCGGCACCGTCAAGGAGGAATTTACTGAAGTGAACTCCGACGGGCATCCAACGGCGCCCAAACAAGTAGTCAAGGGGTACTCGGTTCAGCTCGGGTGCATTCTCCGGAGCACCGTCTCGATCAACACCGAGAACCTAAGGCATAAGGACCGAGGGAATTTGCGCAGCCTCCTCTTCACGAAGCTGCACGAACGATACAAGTTCCCCGCTGAGTTTGCAAACACACGCCTCTCAGGGAATAAAGTGAACAGTGCCGCCCTCACGAGGATGAGCACGGCCCTGTCTACATGGAGAAGCACGGTGAAGGCAATGATTGAAAAAGGTGATAGTTATGAGAAGATCAAGGCGAAATATCCTTTGATGAGCGAAGATGACTACAAGGAGTTCAAGATCAAGTGCGAGAGCAGCGCAACCTCCGAATCAAGTCAGTGGGGGAAAGAAATGCGGGAGTTGAACTTAGGGGTCCACCAACTCGGTCCCGGCGGTTACAGAGTGGCGGAGCCTATATGGGACAAGGAGGACGCGGAGCGTGCCGAGCAAGGCCTACCGCCCCGCTTCGAGAAATTACGTGACAAGCAGACCAGGAACTTTGTCAGGGCCCGGTACAAGGAGGACCCGGTAACAAAGGAGCTTACCACGGATCCGAAGACCAGGGCGCTTGAGCTTGTTCTGGTAAGGAATACACCCCCGCGTAATTAGCTCCATATGGTTGCATTCTAATTAATGAAGCCAAATTTCTAAATGCTTCACATTCCTTCCGCAGGAGGCTGAAAGCAGTAGCGCGGGGTCGTCTCAGAGCTCCCCTTTTGACACCCCTTTAAATAGGGCGTTGAACGTAATGAAAAACAAGGATAAGCTCAGTAAGCCGTCGTCAGCTGGTCGTGTGGCCGGCAAAGGCTTGTCCATAAAATGGTCGTCATACTATACCGCTGGTGGGCGAAAGGAGAAAAAGACCAGCTCGGAAAGCCAGTCGCGCGAGGTTCAAGAACTCAAGGCACAAGTGGCGCGGATTCCGGAGATTGTCCAAGAGCAAGTGCAACAACAACTGGGAACGACGCTCACCGCCATAGTGCCTACCTTGATTCAGGGGCTGACGACGTGGATTGCGGGCGGCCAACAGGGGCCTCCCCCGGTTCCCAGCTTCACGGCCAGCAACTCACACAACGCGCAGGAGGCGCCATCTGTGTCTCCGGCGGAGGCGGTATTCGTGTCTCCGGCGCCGGCATGGGCATTGGAGCTTAATGCACCCGGGTGTACGCCGGCCGGCACCTCGCCAGCAAGCGGCCCCTCCGTCAGTTGCATGCCCGCCGTTGGCGGTGCCTCGACATTAGCCGAGCTCGATGGCATCACGGTAACTAAGCCTCTCGGCCGATGACTTCATCTCCTTGCCTTTGACTGGGCATCCCTGACGCCCTACATGTTTTCGCAGGGCGCCGCCGACGTTCCTTGCACTCTCCTGCACTTCGTGGGCGGCGAGTTGGTCGATGTCGCCAAGGGCAGAATCGTTCAACCGGGCAACCGCGTGTTCCACGGTAATCCGATGCCACCCAGCTTGTATAGGGTTGAACTGGTTCGGGTGCTGCCAGGCTGCGACGAGTTGTTACCTCCGATTCGACCCGCTGGGGCCGACGAAGATGATGTGATGACCCTCAGCGCCTGCGTAAGCTGGCCCCTGCTTTGGCCGAAGAGCCAGATTCGTTTGGGGGCGGGGGACACCACCCCACAGACAAGACCGCCAGTCGTGCCAGCGCCAAGCCATGGCAAGAACGCCGCAACGCTACCGGACATGCCGGACATCCCTATGGCACAGGATCCGGACATGCATATGGCACAGGATCCGGACGACGACGACAACGACGGCGGTACATTTTCCAACGTCGATAAGTACTTTGCCGAACATGGGTACGATGACGAGTTCTGCGGGCCTCCTTCTCAAGAACCCAACCCTGAAAAAGACGACCGCGATCTAGCTGGTACGGCGGAGAAACCCAATTGCAACAGGCGTCGTCTGGCGTTCAGTTCTCAGGAGACGCCTCCAGCTGCCGCCTTCACCGAGCCTCAGATAGCTGAGGTGCGAAATATTATCAGCCCCAACACGCTCAAGAAGGCGGTCTGTGAGCAGAACTCGATCCCATTACAGCAGATCAGGAAGAAGGGACGGAAACGAAAGACTAACAAGGGCGCCAGTGCGAGCCAGCCGGCACCGAGTACGATCCGTGCTCAGGACGGGCCACCTTCACCTAAGGATATCTCGAGGAGGGTGCATGTGGCGGGTAGGGCGATGCTACCGACAAATATGCTCAATGCTGCAACCGGTGCTATGCGGAGTCTGCATGACAGTGTTCTTTCTTTGGAGAAGCGGCGTCTCAGAGAGAATGATGTGGCATACCCGGTTTTCGTGGCCAAGGTGCCAGAGGGCAAGGGCTTTGTGGATAGCGCCGTCGGGGGTACGATCGTCCTGCGGTTTGATGACATCTTTGCTATGCTTAACCTTCATCCGCTGCACTACACCTTCGTTCGGCTGTTTTCGCTGAGTATGGAGATGCGGATCATTAGAGACAAGACCCCGGACATTGTGATAGTCGACCCCTTCTACATGCGTGCCAAGATCTTGGGCAGCGCTGGGGACCGGCAAGTCGCGAGTTCACACCTCGAAGGCGTCATTCTGGCAAACCCAGATAAGGATAACTTCCTCGTGCCTTACTTTCCCGAGTAAGTCATCCCCTAACCGCCCCGTAACATATGATTTCTTAGATTTCGATCGTTCTTTTTTTTCTAACATTCCGTGTTCTGTGCAGTGACACACATTGCACACTCATCCTCTTAAGCCCGAAATATTCCATGGCCACGTATTTCGACCCGGACCGTGACTCCAAGATAGACTACACAAATATCAAGAAAGTTCTTGATGATGCTCTCCCCGGCTACGCCGCATCTGGAGGCACCTTTAAGAGGCCAGCTCGTAGGTACGGCAGGCACGTGTTCACCCACAATACGACGTTCCCCTGCGTCAAGCAGCCGCCTGGCGGTCAGAAGGATGCCTACTACGCCCTCCATCACATGCGGGCGATCGTACGGGACCATAATCACCTTCTGCTACCAAATAATCTCAAAGATTGGGCCGCAAGCTTGGCGGCAATCCAGGACGCGGACATCCGACAAGAATTCTTTCGCATCCAGTCGGAGTTTGCAGGAATCATCCATCAAGATGTCCTTCGTACCTCGGGGCAGTTCTACCTCAAATTTCAATCGTCCAACAATGAGATAGACACAACGCTACAAATGCAGGCTGACAACGCCCGCGACTTCATGACCATCACGACAGACGGCGGCTTCATCCACGCTCCGGTCCCATGAGTCGAGTCGAAAGTAGTGATGCTATGTGTAGTTCTGAAACATTGATTAGCTCATGTTGTAATTAAACTTTAATGAACTTGTATGTCTCTTTGGTTTTGTCAGTCGTTCAACTTAGATGTAATCATTGCTATTTATTAGTAGGACCATGAATAGTGCTATTAATGTCTTGCTTTTCTCTTCCGATCCTTTTGTTACATACTTATATATTGCTTATGTATTGTCTGTTGTTTGGCTAGTGCATAGAGATGCCGTCGTATGTCGTGTACAAGGGTAAGGTTCCCGGAGTCTACGACGACTGGGAGGAGTGTCGGAGACAGGTTCACCGTTTCAGCGGTAACAGTTACAAAGGGTACACCACTAGGGCGGAGGCGGAATCTAGATACGCGCGCTATCTAGCGGGAGAGAGGAGGGAGCGTTGGAGGAACCGGATGAAGACCAGTTTCATCGCGATGATGCTCATCGTGATGACCGCAGCTCTCTTCTATGTGATGGTAGTTTAGATGATCGATATCGACTTGTAATGTGAAGACAAACTCGCTACTCGCGGTCTCGAGACTTGTAATGTTCTATCTTTGTTCGGTCTTTTGAATTCGGAGACTAATATGATGAATTGTATTCCGGAGACTAATCTTCTATTGTATTCGATGAATCTGCTGTTGCTGTGTGGTGCTGTTTATATTCTGTCCAATAATATATTTTGTAATCTGTGCAAATATCAGAAGAAGAAAAAAACCCTAATATACATACTAATGGCGCATCACTCCCATGTGCGCCACTAGTATGTCAAAGGATACTAATGGCGCATCACTCCAATGTGCGCCATTAGTATGCCAAAGGATACTAATGGCGCATCACCCCGCAGTGCGCCATTAGTATGGCAAAGCACATGGGTAAATATGGCCCCCTGGGAGGCATACTAATGGCGCACCGTGGCCTATACTAATGGCGCACTGCCTGGTGCGCCATTAGTATCTGGTATACTAATGGCGCACCAGTGGTGCGCCATTAGTAAAAAATACTAGTGGCGTGGTGCTAGTGGCGCACCAGTAGTGCGCCATTAGTAGGCAAAATTGGTGCGCCACTAGTAAGCCTTTTTCTAGTAGTGTATATGGGACCTAGCACCAAATGAGAAGACACAATAGAGGTAGAGGGTCGTTAGAAATCGAAGTGGCCTCACTCTCTCTATGTGGTGGTTCACTCACTCCCTCAAGGTAGGTGCACTCAAAGTCACATATGGTGGAGTCACTCATCTCACTCAAGTTGTGGGGGTTGTGGCTCTCCTCACATGGGAATTGGGGCAACTCGTCATATATGGGGCTAGTGGTGAAGACACTATCACTCTCAATATGGTGGCACAAGTCACTCAAGTCATCATACGTCACCGTGGTCGAAGGGAAAATCCCATGCTCAACCATCTCGTCGTTGTCACCGTGGATGAAGGCCGAAGATGGCACATCATCACTCTCGCCTCCTAAGATGGAAGCATCATCCTTGCTCATCACCAAGTCGCTCGCCTCCAAAGCGTGGTCCTTGAAGGTCTCCGTAGTCGTACTCGTCGCCGCACCATCTTGAAAAAGAGTCGTGGAGGACTCGGCATCATCAATGCCACAAAGAGGGATGGCGGTGAAGTCGAACTTGGGAGCATCGTCTTGCAGCTCATCGGGCTTGGACATCTTGGTGGTACTAGCCTCATGCTCGTCGTCTTTGAGTTTGGTCTTCGAGAAGTGTGCTTGGGGTGGAGAAGCATTGGCCTTCCTGAGTTCTTGTTTCGCCTTGAGAGCACCAATGTAGTTGTCATCGAGGGACTTGTAGTTCTCGAGGAAGATAGTCTTGGAGATGTCGTTGTTCAATCCCATCATGAAGTGGAACTTCATTGACATGGGGTCGTCCACGCCGGCTCGTCGCAAGGCTTTCTTCATCTGCTTGAAGTACTCGTCGATGGACTTGGATCCTTGGGTGTTCTCCAATTGGCATAGAAGTTGTTCCGTGTAGGTTGGAGGCATGAACTCTCGCCGCAAAGCTCTCTTCGTCTTGGGCCAACTCATGTCGTAGGTCTCCGAAGGTGTGTGAAGCCACCATGTCGAGTCATAGTCATGGAAGTTTCTTGTGGCGCACTTCACTTGATCTTCGGGAGGAACTTGATGTAGCTTGAGGTAGTCGTCCATTAGGTGCTCCCACTCGAGATACTCCTTGGGTTCTTGAGTCCCATAGAAAGGAATCTCATGGTCGGTGTCGAGGTCGTAGTAGCTCGTGGAAGTCGCGGTCTTGAGCTTGGGGAGCTTCTCTTGAGCGTAGTCTTGAGGTGCTTGTTGGCGAAGATGCCGTATGTCCGTAGGCGAAGATGCCAAGGGAGATGGTGAAGTCGTTGAGAGGTTGTTGGTGTTGAGCTCTTGACCTTCACGTTCGTGGTGGTGATGGTGTCGATGCCGATGTGACCTTGCCGGAGATGGTAGCTCAGAGTCATGTGCTCTTGAGCGTCTTCTTGAAGATGAGGAAGATCGCTTGTAGGACTTGATGAGTGCTTTGATCTCCTCCATTTGAGCGTTCATCTTGGCGTCGTTTTAGTTGTTCGTGGCATCGAACTCGTTGTTGTTGTTGTCAACCGAGGGTGAAATGCATTGCCTATCCATCACAAGACTCGAGTAGAGGTGAGTAGGAAATGAGATAAACAATACCAAGTGACCTTTTCCCAAAGTTGAGGATGTATCCCATTTCACTCAATGTGAGATGAAAGAATAGTGTAATTGGTACCGGACTTGTTCACTCACACCTACAAACTAAAGCTTATGGAGTAGCTCGGTGAGGATAGTGGCACAAAAATTTAATGCAAAATGTTAGCAAGAGTCAATAATGTTGAAAGAGATTCACAAATTGGCAAGTGAAACAAGTAGACCAATAGCAAAGAATGGCACACGGAAACACACACACGGATAGATAAATGGGGTCGTGCAACCAAGGAATGAGCACAAAATGTGGAATCCACGGAAAACGCTCGTGTTGCACAACTCAAGAGAGACGCTAACACGATTGCTCAATAGGCGGATACGACAGTTGTGCACAACCTATAAGATGCAAAATGGATAAACATGCTATCCCAAGTATGCTATGTATATATGGTTCCCGGTGTTTCTCACACGATGATCCAAGATGATCAAGTATGATACCATATGATATATTGTGATGCTATGGCTATTGCTTACAAGCTCTTTGTTCACTCCTTTTCTTTTCTTAAAAGCTTATTCTTTTTTTTGTATGGCCACGATGCACAAACCAAGATAGCAATTGTGTATATGCGGGAACAATCTTGTTACACAAGTATGATGATACCAATATGATATGTTATGTATGCAATGGAACGTGTAGATCACTAATGTGCACAAGTAACGTTGCCGACAATACTCAAATGGCTAGTCTCGATAGGCAAGTGACGCAAAATGGGC
The DNA here is from genome assembly GCF_018294505.1 of Triticum aestivum. NCBI lineage: Eukaryota > Viridiplantae > Streptophyta > Magnoliopsida > Poales > Poaceae > Triticum > Triticum aestivum. Next base: position 237,575,105 of record NC_057802.1, on the reverse strand, counting down.
TAGGGGTTAACAATTGCAATTGCAAGGGGAATATACAATGGTGTCGTCGAGGTTACCGTCCGTGTCCATGATGAGAGGCGGTGTTGTCGATGTCAACCTGTTCCTAATTAGCCGAAACACCTTAGGAAACGGAAAAACCACAACTCAAAATCTCAAGGACAAATGTCAAATGGTGGTAGCGAGAATGCGATGGTGTTTTTGCGGAAGCTCAATTGGATTGCGGGAATGCAATGATGGGGTTGTGAGATGCAATGCGGAAGTCGAGGGTAAGGTGGTGTACTATACACGGTGTCGGAGTTGGAAGCACGGTCCCTAAGTAGCCGAAACACCTTAGGAGACACAACTCACAACACAAACAAAATTGGGTTAGGTTGGGTTGGCGGAAGTGTATGGTGGGCAAGCCTATGTGGAAGTTATGGTGGTGGTTGATGAAGAAGCAACCATCCCTAAGTAGCCTAAACACCTTGGGAGACTCAAATCACAACTCAAACAACCACTAATGCTATAAGGAACGAAATGGGTTAGGTTGCGGAAGTCGATGGTGGTTATGCGGATGTTGTGGTGGAAGCCCTAGGCAAAGATGCCAAAGTTGTCAAAATTTGATGGAGTCAAATGGTGATGGAACCTATCTAGATGGATAGAGTATGTCAATAGCTACTCAACGAGCTAAAGAACACGAAAATTGGACTCCGGATGTGAAAGTTATGGACAAAACGGTGAAACACGGGAGGCTGAAATCTACAGGGGTCGGACATCCGGGGTTGGGTCCGGATTCCAGGGGTCAGTGTCCAGAACCATGCAGATTTGGTGCTCCAGGAGTCGGATGTCCGGCTTGGGGCCCGGATGTCCGGCCCAATGGCCCGGATGTCCGGCCAGAGGCCCAGATGTCCGGCCCGACGATTCCAGATCGGGATTTGGACTTCGAAACTCGATTTGGGGCAGAAATGGATGATTTTGGGGGCAAAATTTGACGGATTTTGTGGATGTAAAGGGGGAAAAGATGGGGGGAAAGCTAGATCCACTTGAAACCAAGCAAATCCAAGGATCAAAATCAACAAAACATCATCAAACCAACAAATCACAAAAAAAATTGGGGGCTATTTTTGGTGGGGATTTTCGAATTTAGGACGAAATCAAGCAAAAGAATGCTAGAATACGGTGCGAGGGACTCCAAATACGTGATCAACGTGGCTCTGATACCATATGAAATGGGGCTAACCCGGTGTAGGCCAATCTTTCATGATTGCAGTGGGATCCCTCGAAGAACACGAAGAACACGGGGAAGAACGGAGAGAAATCACAAGGGGAAACACTCAAGAACAAGTCCAATCACACATCCACTAGACAATCAAACACACAAGATCCACAAGGTACATGAACAACAAAGGGAAAGATACAAGGTAGAGTTCATCTCCGTGAGGAGGTCTTGAAGGGGTCCGCTTGTGAGGGGGTCTTGATGATATATCCCGCAGAATCTTCTCCTAGAAGGAGGTCTTGGCCTCCAATGGAGTAGTAGTCTCTCTCTGTCTCAAGAGTAGAGTGGTACAAGGAGCAAAGCTCTCTATCAATGAGCTATCACTTTGCTACCCCTAGAATGGAGGACGGGGTGGTCTATTTATAGTCTAAGCCACGAAGGGGTAAGTGGGAAAGGGATACATGGGCCTCTGGCCCGGGGCTGCGTGCAGCAGGCGCCGGATGTCCGCACTGGGGGCCGGATGTCCGGCCGTTCGTGGGGCGCCGGATGTCCGGGCTGAAGTGGCCAAACTTCGGGTGTGTTCTGTCGTTCGATGCCGGATTTCCGGGAGAGGCGCCGGATGTCCGGGCTTTAGCGAGGCACCGGATGTCCGGGGCTGGCCCCGGATGTCCGGCCGCTGAAGCTTGTTCGGCCTTCTGTTGGTGCAGCTGTTGGGCGTCTGCATAGGCGCCGGATGTCCGAGCCTTGGCCCGGATGTCCGGCCACTGTAGCTGCAGCAGCTCCGTCTTCTTTCGTCGTTGCTTCCAGGCTTCCCTCGCGGATGGTGTAGTTGTTCCTTGGCGCTTGCACTCCTCCTCGTCGTCCGTAGTGTTCCGACAATACCTATGCATGCACACGAGTGGAGTGTCAAGTAGTATACCATCCTCGAAGGGGTCAAGTGAGCACGTGTAAAGGAGATGATTCACCTTTGTGTATGTGAAGTAGATGTCGCATGTGTCACTTGCCAAACGAACTCTTGACATGGTGATGTACATAGGATGCTCTGCATCAATGGAGATGGTGGAGAAGCTATCTCTCACCACAAGACCACATCCACATCCTTACTACATCCAATGGTTCAACAACAGCAGCAAGGTTAAGGAGTTCGCTGACGTCTTCCCACAAGACGTGCCAACGGGATTACCACCTATTCGAGGGATTGAGCATCAAATTGACTTAATTCCCGATGCATCGCTACCCAAACGTGCACCATACCATACCAATCCAGAGGAGACGAAGGAGATTATGCGTCAAGTACAGGAGCTGCTCGACAAAGGTTATATACGCGAATCTCTTAGTCCTTGTGTTGTTCATATTATACTTGTGCCTAAAAAGGATGGTACGTCGCGTATGTGTGTTGATTGTAGAGGCATTAATAATATTACTATTCGTTATCGTCATCCTATTCCTAGGCTAGATGATATGCTTGATGAATTTAGTGGCTCTACAATATTCTCCAAAGTTGATTTACGTAGTGGATACCATCAAATTCGTATGAAATTGGGAAATGAATGGAAAACATCATTTAAAACTAAGTTTGGTTTATATGAGTGGTTACTCATGCCTTTTGGGTTAACTAATGCACCAAGTACTTTCATGAGACTAATGAACGAAGTTTTACGTGCTTTCATTGGACGATTTGTGGTAGTCTATTTTGATGATATACTCATTTATAGCAAATCTTTGGAAGAACATTTGGAACATTTATGTGCTATTTTTATTGCTCTACGTGATGCACGTTTGTTTGGTAACCTTGGGAAGTGCTCCTTCTGCACTGACCGCGTATCTTTTCTTGGCTATGTTGTTACTCCACAGGGAATTGAAGTTGATAAAGCCAAGATTGAAGCTATTGAGAGTTGGCCGCAGCCCAAAACGGTCACACAAGTGAGGAGTTTTCTTGGAGTCGCTGGTTTCTATAGGTGTTTTGTGAGAGATTTTAGCACCATTGCTGCACCTCTCAATGAGCTTACAAAGAAGGAAGTGCCTTTTGTTTGGGGTACCGCACAGGAAGAAGCCTTCACAGTATTGAAAGATAAGTTGACACATGCTCCTTTACTCCAACTTCCTGATTTTAATAAGACTTTTGAGCTTGAATGTGATGCGAGTGGAATTGGATTAGGAGGTGTGTTATTACAAGATGGCAAACCTGTTGCATACTTTTCTGAAAAATTGAGTGGGCCTAGTCTGAATTATTCTACTTATGATAAAGAATTATATGCTCTTGTTCGGACTTTAGAGACATGGCAACATTATTTATGGCCCAAAGAATTTGTTATACGTTCCGATCATGAATCTTTGAAACATATTCAAAGTCAAGCTAAACTGAATCATAGACATGCTAAATGGGTTGAATTCATTGAGACTTTCCCTTATGTTATTAAACACAAGAAGGGTAAAGAAAATGTTTGGCGCTATACTATGCTTTCACAACTTGACTTCAAAATATTTGGTTTGGAGACCATGAAAGATCAATATGTGCATGATGCTTATTTTAAAGATGTAATGCAGAATTGTAAAGAAGAAAGAACGTGGAACAAGTTCGTCGTTAATGATGGATTTGTGTTCCGTGCTAACAAGCTATGCATTCCAGCTAGCTTCGTTCGTCTTTTGTTGTTGCAGGAGGCTTATGGAGGAGGACTAATGGGACACTTTGGCGTGAAGAAGACAGAGGACGTACTTGCTACACATTTCTTTTGGCCAAAGATGAGACGGGATGTTGAGCGTTTTGTTGCTCGCTGCACTACATGTCAAAAAGCTAAGTCACGACTCAATCCTCATGGTTTATATATGCCTTTGCCTGTACCTAGTGTTCCTTGGGAGGATATATCTATGGACTTTATTTTAGGTTTACCTCGAACAAAGAAGGGGAGGGATAGCATATTTGTTGTCGTGGATAGGTTCTCGAAAATGGCACACTTTGTACCATGTCATAAAAGCGATGATGTTGTTAATGTTGCTGATTTGTTCTTTCGTGAAATTATTCGCTTGCATGGTGTGCCAAATACTATTGTTTCAGATCGTGATACTAAATTTCTTAGCCACTTTTGGAGATGTTTATGGGCTATGTTGGGGACTAAAACTGCTTTTTAGTACTACTTGTCACCCCAAACTGATGGACAAACTGAAGTAGTCAATAGAACATTGTCTACTATGCTTAGGCCTGTTTTGAAGAATAATAAGAAAATGTGGGAAGAATGCTTGCCTCATATTGAATTTGCTTATAATCGTTCATTGCATTCTAATACTAAGATGTGCCCTTTTGAACTTGTGTATGGTTTCCTACCTCGTGCACCTATTGATTTGTTGCCTCTTCCATCTTCGGAGAAGGTTAATTTTGATGCTAAAGAACATGCTGAATTGATTTTAAAAATGCATGAGTTAAATAAGGAAAACATTGAGCATATGAATGGTAAATATATACTTGCTGGAGATAAGGGTAGAAAACATGTTGTGTTTGCACCTGGAGATCTTGTTTGGTTACATCGGCGTAATGATAGATTTCCTAATTTGCGCAAATCAAAGCTAATGCCACGTGCTGATGGTCCTTTTAAGGTGTTAGAGAAAATAAATGATAATGCATATAAACTTGAGCTGCCTGCAGATTTCGGGGTTAGTCCCATGATGCGGTGCGTCCTACGATCATCTCCATGTACACTTCGACTACTCCCCAAGCCCCAAGAGGACATATGATGAGACCTCGACCATACGCCATTGGGCACTAGGTGAACTCACTCCTCTTCGAACCGTCACTTTCCACATATGAGACATGGCTACTACCTCATGCATGGACCTTGCATATACCCAGGTACATCCGAGCTGACCATGGAGAATGCAAGGACCAAGGCTAAGCATGGAACAGGAGAAGGAAGAAGAAGAACGGACAAGACAAGACTTGCCCGGATCATCCGGACCCCCAGCCGGATGACCGGACCGAGCCCGGACGATCCGGACGACCACCCGGACGATCCGGACGACCATCCGAAGACACCCGAAGGTTTCACCTGAAGCCGGATCATCCGGACGACCGCCCGGATCATCCGGACCCCCGTCACCCGGATCATCCGGGCAACCATCCGGATCATCCGGACCCCGCCTGCGTGCGTGACTTGGGTTGAAGCCCATGTACCCCTTCGCCCTTCACTTACCCCTTCGTGGCTTAGACTACATATACTCCTCCCCCTCCTCCATTTGAGGGTTAGCATAGGTTTAGCTCATATGTGAGGATAGCTTTTGCTCAACCATACGGATCTACTCCTCGAGAGAGACCGCGGCCCCTCTTCGGAGAAGATCCACGTTGGATTCAAGACCCCCTCTTGGGTGGCCCCATCAAGACCTCCTCACGGAGAAAAACCGGTTACCCTATGTATCGTCCTTTGTTGGTTTTGGACCGTGTGTACTCGGATCTAGCATATGTGTGACTATATCTTGTTGGTTTGAGAGATCCTCTGGTGTATTCCCTCGTTTTCCCCTCATGTTCTTCGTGTTCTTAGTCGGGATCCGCTCCTTTCGTGAAAGATCGGCCGTTTAGGGTTCCACCCTACATCATCTTGGTATCATGAGCCACGTTGATCACGGATTTGCAGCCTCCACACGTTGTTTTCTAGCTTGATTTTGTTGTTTTCGTCCTAAAATCCGAAAATCCCCACCAAAAATAGCCCCAATTTTTTTTTGTGATTTGTTGGTTTGATGATGTTTTATTGATTTTGATCCGTGGATTTTCTTGGTTTCGAGTGGATCTAGCATCTCCCCAAGTTTCCCTTCCATCCATCCAATTTCCGCCCCAAAATCATCCAATTTCCGCCCAAAAATTCATCCCCGAGAGGAAATCCCGAGCAGTTTGACCTGCCCAGATCATCCGGAACACGTCCCGGATCATCCGGACACCTCCCGGATCAGCTGGACCCTCTCCCGGACGTCCGGATAACCCATGCACCCGAATACCCGAACCGGAGCTGACGAACCCGGATCATCCGGAAGTACTCCCGGATCATCCGGACCAAGCCCGGATCATCCGGACTTCCTCCCGGATGTCCGGTTAACCCTGAAACTGACTATGCTGAAATTTTGTTTTGGTCATAACTAATTCATCCAGAGTCCGTTTTTGACGTTCTTTAGCTCGTTTTGAAGCTATTGACATCCCCAATCCCACAAAAATACTACCTCCATCATTTGACTCCATCATATTTTCTAAAATTTGGCAAGTTTGCCTAGGCCCTCCATCATATAATCCGCATTACCACCACCGACTTCCGCAACCTAACCCATTTTGATCCCCATTGCATATGTGGTTGCTTGAGTAGTGATTCGAGTCTCCTAAGGTGTTTCGGCTACTTAGGGACGGTTGCTTCTTCATCAACCATCACCACTTCCGCATAGGCTTGCCCACCATACACTTCGCCACCCCAACTTAACCCAGTTTTGTTTGTGTTGTGAGTTGTGTCTCCTAAGGTGTTTCGGCTACTTAGGGACCGTGCTTCCAACTCCGACACCGTGTATGGTCCACCAGCATAACCTCCACTTTCCACCTTACATACTCCAAAACCCAACATTGCATTTCCGCAATCCCTTCGAGCTTCCTCAACCACCACCACATTCCCGCTACCACCATTTGACATTTGTCCTTGAGATTTTGAGTTGTGGTTTTTCCGTTTCCTTAGGTGTTTTGACTAATTAGGAACAGTTCGACATCAAGAACACCGCCACTCATCATCACAACGGACGGTAACCTCGACGACACATTTGTATATTCCCCTTGCAATCGCATTGATAACCCCTAGCCCATTTTGCGTCACTTGTCTATCGAGACTAGCCATTTGAGTATTGTCGGCAACGTTACTTGTGCACATTAGTGATCCACCCTTCCATTGCATACATACCATATCATATTGGTATCATCATATCATCCCTTGTGTCACAAGATTGTTTCCGCATATACACAATTTCTATCTTGGTTTGTGCATTTCGCATTGTGGCCATATCAAAAAAAAGAGAGAGCAAAGAGCTTGTAAGCAATAGCCATAGCATCCTACCACATTGCACATAAGATTGTCATATCCGATCATCTTGGATCATCTTGAGAAGAACACCGGGAACATCATACACATAGCATACTTGGGATAGAAAGCTCATACATTTTGCATCTTATAGGTTGTGCACAAGTGTCGTATCCACCTATTGAGCAATCGTGCTAGCGTCTCTCTTGAGTTGTGCAACACGAGCGTTTTCCGTGGATTCCACATTTTGTTCTCATTCCTCGGTTGCATGACCCCATTTATCTATCCGTGTGTGTGTTTCCGTGTGCCACATATTGCTATTGGTCTACTTGTTTCACTTGCGAATTTGTGAATCTCTTTCAACATTATTGACTCTTGCTACCATTTTGCATCAAATTTTTGTGCCACTATCCTCATCGAGCTCCACCATAAGCCTTATTTGTGTAGGTGTGAGAAATTGACAAGATTGGTACCAATTGTGTCATTTCCTTGTTACACTATTGAGTGATCATTGATCCATCTTCAACTTCAGTCAAGGTACATTTGGTATAGGTTCTTCTCTTTCTCCCACTCATATTTTCTCGAGTCATGTGATGGATAGGCAAGGCATTTCATCTCCGGTCTTTGACAACGACGACGGCGCGAATAACTACATCACCAAAGCGTCCATCTTCGATCTACAACGACAAATGCAAGGCGCACAATCAAGATTGCGAGAGCGCATCGAGAACCTTTCCATCGACATCCGTCACTCCGAAGCAAGGAAAAGGGACTACATCGACAACAAGCTTTCCGCACAAAAGGAGGAGCAAGATGCAAGGATGGAGGAGATTCGGACCTTGTTGATCAACCGTTCTTCACCTTCATCATCCTCAAGGCGGCGACGTTCAAGTCACAAGTCTTCGGAGCACAAACACGATGCAAGCGCAAGTCGTCCACGTCCACATCTACATGGCGACCACCATCACGTTTGTGATCCACATCGTCATGAAGGGCAAGTCACCTCCAAGAAACATGTGCACGACGATGACGAACGACATCTACTACGAGCTCAAGTGCGACAATGACACCATCAACATGAAGATGCTCGAGATGCACAAACCTACAAGTCCCAAGAAGCTCTACATCAAGCTACAACCAAACTTCATGAGCAAAAGAGAAGACCGCGAGACGAGCACCACCAAGACGGAGCTACGGCTACTACCACCACCACTTCGGCATCTTCGCCTTTGGACGTACGGCATCTTTGCCTACTTCCCATGAGTTCGCCTACATCAACATCTTCAACAACAAGGCGACCACCTACGAGCGAGGGCTGATAGAGGCAAAGGTGTCCCGATCTTTCGATGAGATGATAACTATCGATTTGGTGGAGTCGACTTTGACGATCCGACTACAAACGTGCACGGCGTTGCGCCTTAGCAATCGTTACACCAATCTCCCGAGGTTACTGACGATGCTGGAAGCACGATCAACCTGACCACGAAGGTCTATTCCTGCACGCAATCGAAGAACAAGCAAGAATATGATAATGCAATCTGAATATTGCAAATATGGATGAAATACTGATAAAGGTGGGGATCCGAAAGCGGTCTTGGTCTGGTCGTTGGACACAAACAAAGTACACGAAGTTGCGTTGCCTAACTTTTAACTAAACAAATCCCCAGGAAAAAGCTACTAGATGGATCTACTTATATAGGAGCAAGGGGTGGTGGCCAAGGAGGTGGGAGGACGTCCCAAGGCAGCCTAAAACCAACCCTAGGTCGTACAAGGCTCATGGGCCCAAGTGGAGGTGATGCAACACCTTTGGACTTGTTGTTTGACTCAGATTCTGCTGCAGCGTTAGATTGTTTCGTCCATATCTCAACGCTCCGGACGAATTTAAAGGTGAATCCAATTGGGTTGGAAAGAGGACGAAATCTACTTTCCAAAAAAAAGAATCACCCAATTCGGAGTCCATATGAAAAAGTTGTTGGCGTTTTGAGTCATGTATGTCTGTGTAGTCTGAATCTGAATCCAGAACGTGACAGACTTGGACTCTATCTTCTCTTGGCCCAAAAGTGACGTGAGAGGACTTTTTGAACAGAACCTAAACTTCTCCTTTTCCCCTATCTTCATATGTGGATTGTACAAATGTCCCATACACCTGTAATTAGACAAAACACAAAAGTGTGTGAAGTATTTTTGTTCTGGATAACATAAATAGATTATTGAATAGTTTGCACTAGAAATCACCTAACAAATATGCATGTATGCAATATTTTTGGTCGTATCCAAGGTAGTCATGTCCTCATCATCCTCCCCTTCTTGAAAATAAAGCCGTCCTCGGCGTTGCTTAATATGAAATGTAGCTAACAAAAGAGACATGGTGTACATGTTGTATATATATATGTCATCCATTTTTTCTTCCCATGGATTTTGCACATATGACACATGTATACATGAGTAACTTTCATAGTTAATAAAATATAAAGCCAAAATATTATCACAAGAAGTAGAAGGCATGAATGTATTGCAACTCAGTTTGCACATATAAGTGAAGCTCTTATTCATATGAAAAGATTGACAATATTCATCATTAAACCATCCCAACATTGGTGAATAAACCTTACTTGCATAAAATTTACATGCTACAACATGCTTAAATAAGCAAAATGCAATAAGTCATTTGACACAGAATCATCACCAAGATTAGAGGTCATATCAAAATGATTAAACATTGGTTCTTTTGCATCAATAGTTAATTCATTGGGTGCACTCAAAATTGTTGGTATTTCAGTTGTTTGATCACATGACGCATTCATGACAGTAACATGATTCTCTAAAATATGTGATGTGCTCAAATCAACAGGTAACTCAGCACATGATGTATTCAAGTTAACTAGGCATGCATCATTCTCATGTGAAGTTATATCATCAATACCTTTACAATTACCTTGTCGCAAAGATGTAGCTGATGTAGGTACGGATGATGGCAATGTACCATACTCTTGAGATGATGTCGCGCTCACAATCTGAGGTGTGGCTGCTCTAGTAGGTGCAATGGTGGAGGAACCAAGCGGTGCTGGTGAGCATGAACTAGAATAGTAGTTGTTGTAGTCACCCAATGCATCCTCCTATAACTGTCTCTTAAAGGTACAAGCACGAACATACATACCAGTAATGCAACGAGGAATATATTGAAATCGTGCCTGAATATCATGGTTCAAACCACCAAAAAATATATTCATTGTATCATCCTCAGATTCTTCTATGTCACAATGATGCATATAAGATTTGAACTCTTGGTAGTAAGCATGAACAGTGTTGTTGCCTTGTTTAAATTGTTCAAATTTGCGAAGCAATTCACGACGATAGTAAGGAGGGAAAAATTGTTGTCTCATTACATCTTTCAAATCTTTCCAAGTTGTGGGCAAAACCAGTAAATGCTCTAGTGGTAGCTCGTACTCGCTCATGTTTAGAAAAGTCATGGTGACTAAAAACTTGTTCTACTTCAAGCTCCCAAGCTAGATAAATAGCAAGATTAAATCTACCCTCAAATGATGGTAAAGAGATAACCTGACCATGTGCTTGTGTGTGTTGTCCCAGCTCTCGTGATGGTGAAGATGTGTCCGTCGTCCAAGAACTTCTATCTACGGAACCTGTCATGATTAGTAGAAACAAGAAACAAATTTCGAGAATAATGTTCCTATGAACTACTAGGATGTGGTTGTAAAGTGCTCACAGTAAAGCAAATATCAATATCTTACAAGTTCTTACCATGCGGCAGGTGGTGACAGGCAACTAGCGGTGTCAAATAACTCCGAAGATTGTGTAAAGCGATTGCCAGGGGAACGTACATATACACAGTGTAGAAATATGTGGAGCTGGGTTGGCTATATATGGTAGAAAAAGATTAGCAATAATCAATTCAAAGATGCAATGTTGAATAAACGCTCAACGACGGTACTGTGCTGGTCCTAGGCTAGATCGGACTAGAGACGCGAGCCTAGAACACTAATGAGGTCACGGCGTAGCACAACTAGCATCAATGAAGGATACTAAGTAGCTCTGGAGAACAAGATATAAGTGAAGATCACAACGGCAGTAAAGTTAATGATGAAAAACAACTGCCAAGCAGGATATACAACAACTCACTCTCCAACTTTCCTCTTGAAAAGTTTGAACCAATTTTCTGATAACATTTCTCAAGAATGGCAATGACTCAAGCTTTCAAACGCAAAAAGAATCACTCAATTCCGAGTTGATATGAGGAGTCCAAAAATTCTAAAACTGGCATGAAAAACTGGAATAAGCTGTGTTCGCAAACTTCGGAGGGAAAAAAGACCTATTTAGAAGCCTATTTTGAGGTGCCAAATATTGAACAAGCTTTTGCAACTATTTAGATGCGACTCGTCGCTAGCTTTCGTTTGAGTACTCACGGAGCCAAAACGGACTTCGTACGAGGAAGTTCTGCCTATTTAACTAAACAGTGCACAAAACATATTCCAATCCGAATTCAACTACGAGATTGAGTCTAGATAGATCCGAATTTTGTTTTTTTTCTGTTTTTTTTCCTCACACTTTTTTTCTTTTTCTTTCTCTCATTTTTTTCTCTTTTCTCTCTCTCTCTTTTTCTCTCTCCCTATTTCCAAAACAAACTAGATAAGATGCAGATTGGATCAAGCGAAGATGTGAACGATCTCAACTATGATTATGACAATGAACGGTGGGTAGCACATGGTGGAAATTGATGGATGGGTGGTGGACAGCGGAAGGGATAACGATGCAGCGGCGGCGTGACTAATGTGAACAGAACTTGAAACTCTAAACGAACTAGACACTAAGACCAGCAACTCGACACGACGATGCAACCGATAATTCAACTATGCAAGCAATGAAAAGAAAATTGCAAAGGCTCAGATTGGCTTGGACAAAGGATGAATAAATCTAACTTTTTTTTGTGGCTTTTCCTTGGACAATAGGTAAGAAAACAAATCTAATATAGGAAAAAATGGAAATTCTCACTGAGCAACCTGAAAACTGATACCACTTGATAGAGGCAAAGGTGTCCCGATCTTTCGATGAGATAATAACTATCGATTTGGTGGAGTCGACTTTGACGATCCGACTACAAACGTGCACGACGTTGCGCCTTAGCAATCGCTAAACCAATCTCCCGAGGTTACTGACGATGCTGAAAGCACGATCAGCCTGACCACGAAGGTCTATTCCTGCATGTATTCGAAGAACAAGCAAGAATATGATAATGCAATCTGAATATTGCAAATATGGATGAAATATGATAAAGATGGGGATCCGAAAGCGGTCTTGGTCTGGTCGTTGGACACAAACGAAGTACACGAAGTTGCGTTGGCTAACTTTTAACTAAACAAATCCCCAGGAAAAAGCTACTAGATGGATCTACTTATATAGGAGCAAGGGGTGGTGGCCAAGGAGGTGGGAGGACGTCCCAAGGTAGCCTAAAACTAACCCTAGGTCGTACAAGGCTCATGGGCCCAAGTGGAGGTGATGCAACACCTTTGGACTTGTTGTTTGACTCGGATTCTGCTGCAGCGTCGGATTGTTTCGTCCATATATCAACGCTCCGGACGAATTCAAAGGTGAATCCAATTGGGTTTGAAAGAGGACGAAATCTACTTTCCAACAAAAAAAGAATCACCCAATTCGGAGTCCGTATGAAAAGGTTGTTGGCGTTTTGAGTCATGTATGTCTGTGCAGTTCGAATCTGAATCTAGAACGTGAGAGACTTGGACTCTATCTTCTCTTGGCCCAAAAGTGACGTGAGAGGACTTTTTGAATAGAACCTAAACTTCTCCTTTTCCCCTATCTTCATATGTGGATTGTACAAATGTCCCATACACCTGCAATTAGACAAAACACAAAAGTGTGTGAAGTATTTTTGTTCTGGATAACATAAATAGATTATTGAAAAGTTTGCACTAGAAATCACCTAACAAATATGCATGTATGCAATATTTTTGGTCGTATCCAAGGTAGTCATGTCCTCATCAAGGGCGACACTTCCATCTTCGGAAGCCCCTCAAGGAAGATGGACGAGCATGGGAATTTCCCTTCGGTCATGGAGACAAGCTACGAGGTGCCACATCATATGGGCCTCCAACAACAAGATGGCGACAAGAAGGTCGAGCAAGGGCCATCCCCTTCAACCACGGCGGCGAGCATGAACCTCTTCATCAACATGAACACGACGCCTATATTGGACTCATTCTCCGAGTCAAGCTACGAGAGTGCACATGAGACCTTATCTTCGGTCTTGGAGGGGAGTGATGATGTGCCATCTTCAGCCTTCATCCACGGCTACGACTACGACATGATTGACCATGGAGACATTTGCACCTACACCTCACCGACAACCACATATGACGAGATGCCCCATTGGCCATGTGAGGAGAGCCACCAACACATGAGTGACTCCACCATACATGACATTGAGAGCATTTCCTATGAGAGGATGAGTGTGACCACCACCAGCCCCACACGTGAGAGCATGCCACACATCCTATGTGAGGTTGAGCGCCATTTGAGTGACTCCACCAACCATACGAGTGAGAGCATCATATTGGGAGTGAGTGAGCCACAACACGTAGTGAGTGAGGTAGTTGACATGGCACGTGAGGCCACTATGATTTCTAATGACTTAACCTCTACTCGAGTGTGTTCTCTTCTTTGGTGCTAGGTCTCCTACATGACGACATGCCTATCCTCGACGAGTCCATACCTCCAATGGATACAACGATGGCCATGGTGGAAGAAGATGCACCCCCCACATGGTACCATCAAGTTGCAACCTCACCTACAACACATGAGCGACGCTCCAAAGGTAACATAGGTCACAATGCTTCTCTTGTCCCACTAGTGGACTATGTCACCAATGATTGCTTGCATGATGTTGATCCACCTATTCCCATGCTTCATGCTAGTGCGACTTCCTCATGTCATGACTTACCAATTTATGATGAATATGATGATGAGCATGTTGATTTGCCTAGTTGTGATGCTATGCTCCATAGGATATCATGTGAAAATTCTTTTGGTCACATCATGTTTGACAATCCATTGAACTTGTCATATGCTATGAGTGAGATCTCACATATTGCATCATTTCAATCTCAACATAGTAACTATGCATGCCTCATTAAGATAAATCCCATTTGCACTTATGGCATAGATGACGAGATGATGGTCATTGGCTTTTGTTTTTCATGTGATGATATTGCCATGCTTCCTTTACATGATTCGCGCAATTCATCTACTATGCCATGCCATGATCACATTATTCCAAATATACTTTGTTTTGGATGTTGTCAATGTTCTCCATGTGATGTTTCCATTAATGCTCATGAGGAGACACCCATAGTTTCCTCATACATATTAGGAGATTTTGATGCATGCCATACTTTGCATGATTCCCATAATTGCTTGCACCATATGCATTCCATGAATAACAATGCTCTACATATTTCTCATGATGCATTACACAATTTGAGTCTCCATTATGCTCTACATAATAACAAACCTATCATGATGGATGACATGTTTCTATATCATGCATCTAATTTATTTGAGCATGGGATATTTAGTGCTAACCAACACAAGCACGTGTGCATCATGATGGATGATGTGTACATATACCACGCACACACAATTTTCCTTTTGCCTTTGTTTTGTGTAGGTACTCATGTATACTCGTCAACCTCTCAATCCCAAGAGTTGACGAAACGAGCTCTTTAGAGCAAGGATGACTTGGAATCCCGTGAACTATCCTTACCACCGTTCTCTTCGCGCACCGACTTCGTGCATTCCTTTTACTTGGCTCTCACAAGGCTATGGGCTATATATCACTTGTTACTTTATGCCCATTGTATCTTGTTCACTTTGCATGTTATGCCTCTTTACATGATTTTGCCATGCAATTGTGACCCTTGCTTGCATCTACCCATCATTCATCATTATGCTACTCCTATGTGTATTTGCATGCTTGGTGGAGATCCTTGTTGCTATTGCCATGTTTATCATGTGCCTCATGCTATCGATGCTTGTTGTGTTGGAGAGTCATGATGATCCATTGCTATTTACATAGGACTTCTTGCCAACACCATGAACCTACTTTGCTCATATCTTGTTTTCATGATTGTGCTATGTCATGTGCATCATATTTGCTCACTATTTGCACCCATGACATGATTGCCATGATCCCTTCTAGTACGTTGCATCTTCGCACTACTAGATTGCTTGACTTGATCACTATGATTGCTTGCTTTGTCGCATCACCCATGTTACATTCTTACTCGCTTTCTTGGGTTGCTGACATATATGCTCTTGCCTCTCACATGATATATCTTGATCATTGTCTCTTGTCTCCATTAGTTGCACCTCTCGTATGCCATTATAGTGAGTGCACCCATGCTATGCATATCTATCTTGGAGACTTGGGCACCTTACTTGTGATGCATGCTTGTTTGATTGAGCCTACTGTATTTGGTTGTTCTCGCATCATATGCCTCCATACTATGAAATGCTCCCTTGTCCTTTCTTATGATGAGCATGACGCATACACTTGTTGGGTATCTTACCACACGAATGATAGGTTTTGCATTTATGCTAACCTCATTTGTCTTTCCGAGTGTTTGTCATGTTCTTTCGTTTTGAAGGATTCACAAGGCATTACCGTCATGGGACATATTGGTTATGTGAAGGCATACATCATGTCCAACTCCAACATCTTCGGGAACATTCATAAGGTGAACTCCTTCCCTTTGAGCCATCCTCAAGTACGCATATTGGATGGGTCATTCTTTCATTGTTGTTTCCTTCTTCTTGTCTACATATACATCATGCGAACGGAGGAGCGACATTGGAGATTGGCTCTACGGACCTTTACATTGAGGAGTGCTCGCACTTATTGGATTCACTTTCGGAACTCCACTTATGCCACGACATCGAGCATTGGTACATCAACACTCCTTTGACAAATTGCACCAACACCTCCATATTTGTTGATTGTGCTCACACATGTCATGCTCGATGGACATATCATACTCACCACAAGTTTTCACCCTATGCATGGATTGACTCACATTATGCTTGTCTTGTTGCATCTATTGCCATGTCATCCATGATATATGAGCTTGTGCATTTCCTTAGCAAATTTCTTGTGATCTTTCTTGATGGCATATTCATACATAATGATCACATTGCCTACCATCAATTGCATGATAACATAATCATATTTAGCATCCATTGCCATATTCATGCTCTTGATAAACCGTCTCACTATGACATCATTTTGCACCGTGGTTGCATTGATCATATTCAGTACACATTTGTGTGCACAATGAATGCTTTTGCTCCCATGAACGCTTTGCATATCATTCTCTATCATCTTGAGAAGCTTCATGTGTTTTGTCACGAACAATCTTGCCGCACGGACTCATTCTTACATGATGGACACTTTGTGTGCGCTAACCATTGTATTTCTGAGTGTCGTTTGCGTTTGCTTTTCTTGCATGCATACCACTCCGGCGACACCTTGGAGTACTTGGATTGCGCCATGTCTTCCACTTCGTCCAACTATAAGTCCGTCCACGACAACCGTTTCCATGGTGATGAGGATAATGATCCGACGTCGGATCTTTCCCAAGGGGGCGGAGATGATGCGGTGCATCCCACGATCATCTCCATGTACACTTCGACTACTCCCCAAGCCCCAAGAGGACATACGATGAGACCTCGACCATACGCCATTGGACACAAGGTGAACTCACTCCTCTTCGAACCGTCACTTTCCACATATGAGACATGGCTACTACCTCATGCATGGACCTTGCATATACCCAGGTACATCCGAGCTGACCATGGAGAATCCAAGGACCAAGGCCAAGCTTGGAAGAGGAGAAGGAAGAAGAAGAACGGACAAGACAAGACTTGCCGGGATCGTCTGGACCCCCAGCCGGATGGTCCGGACCGAGCCCGGATGATCCGGACGACCCGGAGGATCTGGCTAACGCCGAAGACACCCGAAGGTTTCACCTGAAGCCGGATCATCCGGACGACCGCCCGGATCATCCGGGCCACCATCCGGATCATCCGAACCCCGCCTGCGTGCATGACTTGGGCTGAAGCCCATGTACCCCTTCGCCCCTCACTTACCCCTTCGTGGCTTAGACTATATATACTCCTCCCCCTCCTCCATTTGAGGGTTAGCATAGGTTTAGCTCATATGTGAGGATAGCTTTTGCTCATCCATACGGATCTACTCCTCGAGAGAGACCGCAGCCCCTCTTGGAGAAGATCCACGTTGGATTCAAGACCCCCTCTTGGGTGGCCCCATCAAAACCTCCTCACGGAGAAGAACCGGTTACTCTATTTATCGTCCTTTGTTGGTTTTGGACCGTGTGATCTGTATGTGTACTCGGATCTAGCATATGTGTGACTATATCTTGTTGGTTTGAGAGATCCTCTTGTGTTTTCCCTCGTTTTCCCCTCGTGTTCTTCGTGTTCTTAGTCGGAATCCGCTCCTTTCGTGAAAGATCGGCCGTTTAGGGTTCCACCCCACATCATCCCACTTTTAACATTACAGATTTGAAGCCTTATTTGGGAGAGGAAGATGAGCTTTCGTCGAGGACGACTTCATTTCAAGAAGGGGAGGATGATGAGGACATCAATACCATTGTTACACCCACAGCCCCTGTTGCTATACATACTAGACCAATTACTAGAGCTCGCGCACGCCAATTGAATTATCAGGTACTTTCGTTTCTTGGTAACGTTTCTAATGTTCATGAGAATATGATGCTGCCTAAATTGGATACATTTGTTTTGCTTACAAATGAATGGCCTAGCTTGGACAACAAAGATGAACCTTGGAGCAAGTTCAAGCATGGAGATGATGGCATGCGCAAGGGGAACAAGAACGGAGTGACAAGTGATGATTCCAGGACTTTGAAGCCACCATAATCAGTGCATGAAGCCTTGGACGAAATATACAAGATACCACTTCATAAATTTCATCCAGAGGCTATTCTAGGTGCTGTGTCACCTTATTTTTTGGCCAGACCCATGTAATTTCGAAATACTTGATTATAGGTAGTTTTTACAGTCCGTATGTGTGGGGAAACAAGAGTTAGGGGTTGGTTTCGGACCCCTCCTCCAAGGGCCACGAAATTCCCCCCTCTCTCCTCCATATATACAGCCCTTAGGGCATCGTTTAGAATATGGGGGTATTGTTTAGATTAAAAGTTTGCCATAGCTGCAACTTCGCGTACTTCGTTTGTGTTCAACGACCAGACAAAGGCGTCACAGAACCCCACCTTCATCAATAAAGATTTCCTCTTATATTCGCAATATCCAGATTGCAATCTTAGTTTCTTGCTTGTTCTTCGTTTGCTCGCAGGAAACAGACCTTCATGGTCAGGTTGATCGTGCTCCGGCGTGGTCAATAACCCTCGAAAGTTGGTTTAGCGATTGCTAAGGCGCGACGTCTCGCACGTTCGTAGTCGGATCGTCAAGGTCGACTCCCATAGAAAACGATATCCAACATCTCATCGAAACATCGGGATACCTTCGCCTCTATCATCTTCGAAAAGAGCGTCTCTATGCTAACATGGACAAATGCCTTTTTGGCGTTGATAAGCTTGTTTTCTTGGGTTTTGTAGTATCTTCTAAGGGTGTTCATGTTGATGAATCTAAGATCAATGCTATTAAAACTTGGCCCCAACCAACCAACTTGCAACAAGTGCATAGTTTCCTTGGTCTAGCCGGTTTCTACCATAGATTTGTCAAAGACTTTAGCACTATTGATTCGCCTTTACATGCTTTGAGCAAGCAAACTGCACCCTTTGTTTGGGGACCATCTCAGGATAGCGCATTCAATGAGCTTAAGAATTTGCTTACTCATGCTCCCGTGCTTGCTTTACCCAACTTTGACAAACCCTTTGCAATTCATTGTGATGCTAGTGGTAATGGCATAAGAGGTGTGTTAACGCAAGAGAAGCGCCCAATTGCTTACTTTAGTGAGAAACTTTCCGGAACGCAACTCAATTACCCCGTCTATGACAAAGAGCTATATGCTTTAGTGCGAGTTTTGCGTGAATGGGAATATTACCTTCACCCTCATGAATTTGTCATGCATACCGACCATGAAACGCTTAAATATCTTAAGGGTCAAACTAAGTTGAATAAGCGTCATGCTAAATGGAGTGAGTTTATTGAGTCATTTCCTTATGTCATCAAGTATATTAAAGGTAAGGAAAATGTTGTGGCGGATGCACTTTCCCGTATATGCATGCTTGTTACTAAACTTGAATTGAATGTCATTGGCTTTGAGCACATAAAAGACTTGTATGCGCATGATCTTACTTTTGTTATTCCTTATGCCAAGTGTTTGATGCATACATCTTGGGAACGCTATTACATCAAAGATGATTATCTTATGAGAGCTAACAAACTTTGCATTCCCGAGTCTTCTCTTCGTTTGTTACTTTTGCAGGAATCTCATGGAGGAGGACCAATGGGACACTTTGGACGCGATAAGACATTTGCTACGCTCTCCAAGAACTATTTTTGGCCCAAGATGTTTCGCGACGTCAACCACTTCACCAACCGATGCTCTACATGTCGCAAAGCTAAGTCTAAAGCTCAATCTCATGGCCTCTATATGCCTCTTCCAATTCCGTACCAACCATGGGAAGATATTAGCATGGATTTTGTACTTGGTTTACCTAGAACTAGAAATGGAAAGGATTCCGTGTTTGTAGTTGTGGATCGATTCTCTAAAATGGCACATTTCATACCATGCAACAAGATAGACAATGCTTCACATGTTGCCAATCTTTTTTGTAGAGAAATCTTGCGCCTACATGGAGTGCCAACAACGATTGTCTCGGACCGCGACGTCAAGTTCTTGAGTTACTTTTGGAAGACCTTATGCGCCAAGCTTGAAATCAAGCTCTTGTTCTCTTCGGCATACCATCCTCAAACCGACGGCCAAACGGAGGTGGCGAACCGCATGCTCTCCACTCTACTACGCGTGTTGATAAAGAAGAACATCAAGCAGTGGGAGGAGTGCCTACCTATCGCCGAGTACGCCTACAACTGTGCAAGACATTCGAGTACCGGCAAGTCCCCCTTCGTGGTCGTGATGCGGAGCATCCCATGAGCATCCGCATGGACGCATCTACACCCCCAATGACACCACTTAGACCAATGACGAGCTAGAGCGAAGGCTACACTACTACAAAAAACAGCTATAGCCAATATGGACACTAATGGCGCACTGTGCATGTGGTGCGCCATTACTAAATAGTAATGGCGCACCATGTGTTGGTGCGCCATTAGTGTGCAAATACTAATGGCGCACCACATCCATGGTGCGCCATTAGTAAAAAAAATAATTTTTTTATTTTTTCAAAACTAGTAATGGCGCACCAGGGGATAGTGCGCCATTACTAGTTAAACTAACTAGTAATGGCGCACCACTCCCACGGTGCGCCATTAGTAATTATGTTTCAAAAAAAAATTCAATTTTTTTATTTTATTTTTTAAACTACTAATGGCGCACCGTGGGTGTGGTGCGCCATTACTAATTGAACTAGTAATGGCGCACCACTCCCATGGTGCGCCATTAGTAATTTGGCCCAAACATTCCCCGGTTAAACATTTTCAAAATCCTCAAAAACCTAACAGAAAAAAGATACGGGGCTTTTAAGATTTGGAGAGGCAAAAAAATTCAAAAAAATTCAAAATTACTAATGGCGCACCTGCCCATGGTGCGCCATTACTACCTTCCCGCCTTCAAAATTCAAAATAAATCAAAATAATAATAAAAAAGTTAGTAATGGCGCACCTGCCCACGGTGCGCCATTACTATGCCGTATATATGGCTGGGCGTGGTCCTCTCCTCCTTACCTCTTCATTCTTCTCCTCCACTCCACCTCTCCTCCACTCCATCTCCTCCACTCCATCTCCCCTTCTCTCCTCCACCATACTACCCTCCTCCTCTCTGGCGACCTCCTCCTCCCTCCTCTCCTCCCCTCCCCTCACGGTTTCTCCTCCCTCCTCTCCGGTGATCTCCTCCTCCCTCCTCTCCGGTGCTCTACTCCTCCCTCCTCTCCAGTGAGCTCCTCCTCCCTCCTCTCCTCCCCTCCCCTCACGGTTTCTCCTTCCTCCTCTCCGGCGACCTCCTCCTCCTCTCCGGCGATGTAGGCGAGCGCCTCTCCGGTGACCTCCTCCTCCTCTCCGGTGACCTCGGCCCTCCTCTCCGGCAAACTCCTCTCCGGCAAAAGAACATGGCAAAAGAACATACAAGATACAAAAACGAGAACAAAATTTGAAAAAATATCGTGCAAAAAAACGAGCAAAAAAACGAGCAAAAAATGGGCAAAAAAATCGCGATCCAGATCCAAATTCAAAATTCAAAAATAGCAATGGCGCACGGTGGGGGTTAGACGGTGTGCCACTACTATTTTCCCGCCTTCAAAATTCAAAAATACTAATGGCGCACCATGGCCTATACTAATGGCGCACTGCCTGGTGCGCCATTAGTATCTGGTATACTAATGGCGCACCAGTGGTGTGCCATTAGTATTAATTACTAGTGGCGTGGTACTAGTGGCGCACCAATAGTGCGCCATTAGTAGGCAAAACTGGTGCGCCACTAGTAGGCCTTTTCCTAGTAGTGCTATCGAAGATAAGGTGAACTCGCTCCTTTCTGAACTACCACTTTCTATGCATGAGACATGGCTGCTACCTCAAGCGGAAACACTATGTGTGATCGGGTACTCGGAGGAAAGCCACAGAACATTTACATACAACGGACAAGATGGCGAGGACACCACGCGCGAAGGTCAAGAAGAAGGGCTGCCACAGACGACCGGCCCAGCCCGGACGTCCGACCCTTGGAGGTCACAATAGCCCAAGGAACTCAGGCCTGTAAACGCTACAGTGACCGGAGAACCGTCCAGGACCGGACGTCCGACACCTTCCAGGCTCCGCATGACCGAATGCCCCCCCCGGACGACCGACGCTACGCCAACAGAACAAAATTAGCAGAAGTCCGAGGAAGACCGGAAGACCGGCGACCGGACAACCGAACACTTACGGACGTCCGATGCCGTGGCAACAGAACATAATCTGCGGACATCCGAAGATCTACAGACGTCCGGATCCCCGCGAGCCTCCGGACGACCGGCCCCTTACGGACGTCTGAGCCCTGGCTGTGTCCAGTTTCGGGCCGAAGCCCATGTACCCCTTCACTTCGCCCCTCTTTTGCACTAAGACTATAAATAGACCTCTCCCTCCTCCTAGTTAGGGTTAGCAAAGGATTAGCTCATTTGAGATAGAGCTTTGCTCATCCATTACGGATCTACTCTACGAGAGAGACCGCGGCCCCTCTATGGAGAAGATCCCCTTGGATTCAAGACCTCCTCACGGAGAAGACCCCCATCAAGATCTCCTCACGGAGAAGAACCGGTTACCTCTTGTATCGTCCCTTGTGACTTTGGATCGTGTATCTTCCCTTGTGTTTCAAGGATCTAGCACATGTGTAATCGAATCTTGTTGGTTTGAGTGATTCTCTCGTGTTTCCCCTCGTGTTCTTCGTGTTCATCGTTGGGATCCACTCCTTTCGTGAAAGATCGGCCGTATAGGGTTCCACCCTACATCAGGTCATCTACAGTGTCAACCCGTTGTCCCCATTGGACATTCTTCCTCTACCACTACAAGAGCACATCAACATGGACGCGAGTGCCCGAGTGAACTTCCTCAAGAAGATGCATGAAGATACAAGGCACACCATCGAGCGCCAAGTACAACGACTCGCGACCAAGCTCAATGTCAACAAGCAACCCATGATATTCAACACCGGAGATCTTGTGTGGCTACACCTTCGCAAGGACCACTTCCCCAATGAACGCAAGTCCAAACTTCTACCACAAGCCGATGGACCCTTCAAGGTGCTTGCACGCTACAACAACAACTCCTACAAGATCGACATCCCACGCGACAAGTACTCCATGAGCGACATCTTCAACATAAAAGATCTCTCCCCGTACCATTTCGATTCAAAGTCGGATCTTTCCCAAGGGAGGGGAGATGATGTGGAGCATCCTGTGGTCATCCCAATGGACCTACCATCGTCTCACCAAGTGCCAAGAGGACCCATGACACGAGCACGAGCTAGAGCTCTCGAGACCGAGGTGACTTCTTTCCTTAGTGATATCACATATGATCCTCTCAAGACATGGCACTACGTAAGTCCGGAATGCTGTGCATGATTAGGTACCAAGAAGACCCTCTCGAAGATGCACGTGAAGACGGACAAGGCCCCAAGTTCACGGATGAAGAGGAACGCCGAAAGGAGAAGAAGGCAGCTCCAGGGCCCGGACATCCAGCCCCAGCCCCGGACATCCGGCCGCTGGAGACATCAACTACAGCAACAATCCAGCAGCTTAAGCTACAGGACCCGGACATCCGGCCCCGCAGCAGCCCGGACATCCGGCCACTTCCGAGAAATCCGACGCCCGTCACAGAACATACCCGAAGCTGAACAACTTCAGCCCGGACATCCGGCTCTTTGCGAAGGCCCAGACATCCGGCCCGACGCCCGGACATCCGGCCCCATCTGTCTGCGCACAGTAAAGGGCTAAGGCCCATGTACGCCTTCGCCCACCTAGACTATATATACTCCTCCTCCTCCCTCTTTCTAGGGTTAGCATTGGTTTAGCTCATATGTGAGATAGAGCTTTGCTCATCCATATGGATCTGCTCCTTGAGAGAGACTGCAGCCCCTCTACGGAGAAGATCCACCTTGGATTCAAGACCCCCTCTTGGGTGGCCCCATCAAGACCTCCTTATGGAGAAGAACCGGTTACCCTTTGTGTCGTCCTTTGTTGATCATGGATCTTGTATCTCCTCTCGTGTTTCGAGGATCTAGCACATGTGTAAACGAATCTTGTTGGTTTGAGTGATTCTCTCGTGTTTTTCCTCGTGTTTTCCCTCATGTTCTTCGTGTTCCTCATTGGGATCCGCTCCTTTCGTGAAAGATCGGCCATCTAGGGCTCCACCCTACATCACGACCGAGCTCCTGAGGTCCCCCGACCTTAGGAGGCGCCCCAGCCTCAGTAGGTCTCGGACTCCACCAACACTTCCGCCCTCGTCGAGCACCCGGTGTACTTCATCAGCACGGTACTGCGTGATGCGCGGGCACGCTACCCCATGCCACATAAGCTGTTGCTCGCGCTCCTTGTCGCCTTGCGCAAGCTGCGCCACTACTTCCAAGGCCACCCCATTAAGGTCGTTTCAGCTTACCCACTGGAGAGGGTGCTCCGAAGCTCCAATGTTGCAGGGAGGGTCACCGAGTGGAACATCGAATTAGAGGCATTCCAGCTGGAGTTCAGCACCACCAGGGTCATCAAGGGAGCCGCGCTCGCCGACTTCGTGGCGGAGTGGAACGATGCTCCAGGTCCCGAAGTGGGGGAGGGCCGGTCTCTCTCGCTAGGGAGCCAAGCACCAGATGGCTAGATCATGTACTTCGACGGCGCCTTCGCACGTCAGGGTGCGGGGGCTGGAGCCGTGCTCATCTCGCCCACCCAGGACAAGCTTTACTACGCCGTACAGCTCTGCTTCCAGCGGGGCGAGAAAGTCTCCAACAACATCGCGGAGTACGAAGGCCCGATCGCCATCAGGGGCGACTTGGGAGTGAAGCGTCTCACCATTAGGGGCGACTCCCAGCTCTTCATGAACTTCTCCAACAAGGTATACGAGCCGAAGGACGATCATATGGAGGCATACCTTGCGGAGGTACGCAAAATAGAGAAGCAATTCTTGGGCCTGGAACTGCAGCATGTGCCCCGCGACACGAACAAGGAAGCTGACGATATCGCCAAGAGGGCGTCAAGGCGCCAGCCTCAGGAGCCCGGCATCTTCAAGGAGCGGCTGTTCAAGCCTTTAGCAGCCCCTCCGGCCGTGGAGCCAGCGCTGCCTCAGGGGGAGCTCCCCCCGCCACCAACCTCGGGAGCCCCCGCCTGTGGCCCGACCTCAGGAGCACGTCTCCTCCTCGTGCTTGAGCCCTAGGAGGGGTCCTGGACCGACGAATTCAAGGCGTACCTGCTGCAGGGAACCCTGCCAGAGAAGGAGGAAGACGCGGAGCATGTGGCCCGGCAAGCAACAGCCTACTGCATTTGGGACGGTGAGCTATACCGAAAATGACCGAACGATGTTTCCTTGCGATGCATCTCTAGGGAGCAGGGGTGCGAGCTATTAAACGACATACACAGTGGAGATTGCGGACATCATTCGTCATCACGCACCTGGTGGGCAAGGCATTTCGCAGCAGATTCTACTGGACCACGACACTCAACGATGCAACCGAGTTGGTGAGGTCCTGCGAGGCCTGCCAGTTCCACACCAAGCAAATCCACCAGCCAGCTCAGGGCCTCCAGACCATCCCGCTCTCGTGGCCGTTCGCGGTCTGGGGGCTGGACATCTTGGGTCCATTCCCTCGAGCGCCCAGGGGCTACCGTTACCTCTACGTCGCCATCGACAAGTTCACCAAGTGGGCAGAGGTGGAGCCAGTACGTACCATCCCTACCGGCTCAGCGGTCAAGTTCATCAAGGGCCTCGTGAGCTGGTTCGGAGTCCCTAATCGCATCATCACCGACAACAGCTCGCAGTTCACTAGCAATCTCTTCAAAAAATATTGTGCTAATCTTGGAACGTAGGTATGCTACGCCTCAGTGGCGTACCCCAAAAGCAACGACCAAGCCGAGCGCACCAACGCGAAGGTCTTGAAAGGCCTCAAGACGAGAACGTTCAAGAAGAAGCTTGAGGCCTGCGGCAGGGGCTGCCTGCGACAGGGGCTAGCACGATGAGCTCCAGTCCGTGTTGTGGTCCATCCGCACCACCGCCACCAAGCCAACGGGGGAGACTCCATTCTTCCTCGTCTACGGAGCCGAAGCGGTTCTCCCTCACGAGGTCAAGCATTGCTCCGCGCGGGTCTTGGCATTTGACGAGGTATGCCAGGACGCCATGCGGGGGATGGACCTCGTGCTGGGGGAGGAACGCCGCAGTCAAGCCTTGCTCCGAGCGGCAAGGTACCAGCAGGCGCTACGGCAGTACCACTGCCACAGCATCCGCTCTAGGACGCTCGAGGTGGGCGATCTCGTCCTGAGGCGGGTGCTCTCCAGGGAAGGGCTGCATAAGCTCTCACCCATGTGGGAGGGCCCGTTTAGGATCGCCCGCGTTTCCAGGCCCGGCGCCGTGCGCCTGGAGATGCAGGACGGGATCCCCATCCAAAACGCGTGGAACATCCAGCACCTCCGGAAGTTCTACCCATGAAGCAAGGCCAAGTGCCTGTGAAGGTCTCCGCTCGTGACACCCTCACGTAATAATGAGTATGGCTGTACGCGCCCCGGAGTATCCGGAGTGCCGCCCTCGGGCCTCGGGGGCTCCCTCCCACGTCCTAGGGGAAGCACTTAGCTCCGCGCTAGTGAGAAGACTAGACTACACTACTGGAATCCACTTCTTTGCCGTCTGCCACTTCTTTGCCGTCCGCTTGCTGACGGCAAAGAAGGTCTTTGCCGTCAGCCACAAGAAAACGGACGGCAAAGAACTGGCTGATGGCAAACAAAGTCTTTACCATCAGTCAGTTCTTTGCCGTCTGCTGGCTGATGGCAAAGAATCTTTGCAGTCCGCTAGCAGACGGCAAAGAGGTGGGTGGGTCCAGTTATTGTTTAACCAACTCAAGCCCACCGGCCCCACCTCTTTGCCGACCATTGGCTGACGGCAAAGAGGCGGGTACGTTAACGGCCGTCCCACCCCCTCTCTTCTCTCCACTCTCTCATTCCTCCCCACCCACACCCGCGCCGCCGCCGCCAACCCCGTCCGCCATAGCCGGCCACCCTGCCGCCCCTTCCACGTCGCCCCGCCCCCTCCCCTTCGTCGCCATCCCCCACCCACACCGGCCCGCGCCGCCGCCGCCGACCCCGTCCGGCGTAGCCGGCCGCCCCGCCCCCCTCCCCGACCTCCACCGTGGCCCCGCCGCCTCTTCCACGTCGGGCAGCCGCACCACGGCCGTTCCCGCCCCGTCCCGTCGCGGCCGTCCCCGCCCCGTCGCTGTCCTCGCCCCGTCCAGCCGTGGCCGTCCGGCCTCCCCCTCCACCGGGTCGCCGCCTCCTCCAGCGGCCGCCACAGCCGTCCGGCCTCCCCCTCCACAAGGTGAGCTCCTCCCCCTTTTTTTGTTTAATTAGTTTCTTTTTGTTTCTTTTAGTTTAGTTTCTGTTTTAGTTATAGTTTTAGTTTTAGTTTAGTTTTAGTTTAGTTTACTTTAGATTAGTTTTAGTGTAAGTTTATTTTAGTTTAGTTTATTTTAGTTTAGTTTATTTCAGATTAGTCTTAGTTTTAGTTTAGAAGAAGTAGAAGGAGGAGGGAGGAACAGGAGGAGGGAGAAGAAGAAAGAAGAAAAGAAGAAGAAGAGGAAAAAGGAGAAGAAGAAGAAGAAGAAGAGGAGGAGGAGGAGGAGGAGGAAGAGGAGAAAGAAGAAGAATAAGAAGAAGAAAGAGGAGGGGAGGAGAAGAAGAAGAAGAAGAAGAAGAAGAAGAAGAAAGAGGAGAGGAGGAGAAGAAGAAGAAGAGAAGAAGAAAAGGAAAAAAGAGACCCCGACCCGACCCCCGACACCCGATCGACACCCCGACACCTCGGCACGACCCCCGACACCCTGACACCACACCCCGACCCCGACCCCCGACCAACCGACACCCTAACACCACACCCCGGCCCCGAGCCCGACACCCTGACACCCCGACCCCGACACGACACCCCGGCACGACACCCCGACCCCGACACCCTGACACCACACCCGATCCCGACCCCGACCACCGACACTCCCACACCTGACACCCCGACCACCGACACTCTGACACCACACCCACCCTTACCCCGATCCCCGACACCCTGATACCACACCCCGACCCCGACCCCGACACGACACCTCGGCACAACACCCCGACCCCGACACCCCGACACCCTGACACCTCACCCCGACCCCATATATATTTGTGTTGATCGGGTGTATTTTTATTATGGTCATGATTATGATACACTTAAATTATATACATATTATTATGTTCATGTCAGGTATCCAAATCGTTTATGTTGTACTAATTTCGTTTACTTTTGGTCATTGCAGGTGTTGACAGGATGGTGGGAAAGGGTCCAGAGCGCCCCGATCCTCCTGCGAGCGCTACTAGCAGGGGTGGTTCCATTATTCCAGCCCAGCCCCTCCGGAGAGCGCTGCTAGACAGTATGCAGACAACTGCGGCGGGCGCTTCTTCTTCGGCTGGGAGGGGTCGGGGAGGACGAAGAAGCCTGCTAGAGGTGGACGTGGCAGCGGGAGAGGTAGGAAGGCTGTTACGCCTACCTCGCCGCCACCCTCAGCTGATTCACCCGACCATAGGAGTGCTCCGTCTGACGTGGACCCATCTCGGACTCCGGTCCATGAGCCTCCGGTCGCTGATCCTTCCCCCCACCAGACTCGGGTTGCCGATCCTTCGCTCCATGTGAGTCCGGTCCCAGAGTCTTTATCTCAGAAGACTCCGGTCACGGGGTCTTCTTCCCAGAAGACTCCGGTCACGGGGTCTTCGTCCCACAAGACTCCGGAGGCTAGTGGCTCGGAGGATGGTAGCGAGGACACCTTTTTAGAAGATAGCTACAACGACAACGAGCTGGTTGAGAAGGGCAAGAAGGTCTACAAGCGTGGCTGTACAAAGCTCCCGCCCGTGTCGACGATCCCCGACCAGAGGTGGTTGATTGCGCCTAAAGGGTTGAAGTAAGTGCATTTACTATTTTTTAACCTTTTGCCTTCATGTTCCTTCAAATTAATATCTAATGCGTTGGCCTTGTCATACCGCAGGGGCTGGGTACGCCCCCGTGGTTCCCGTAGGCCCAACCAGGTCCTTGGTGTGCTTTGCCGGCTGCTCTTCCCTGGGTGGGTCACGTTGCCCGGTGAGGGTCAGGTTCCACAGCTAGCACTGACCTGGGAGCTGTACTCGGTTGCCCCGGCCCCGCCGGAGGAGAGGGTCGACGGCGTCTTGTGCGAGACGGTGGCTGACATTGTGTTCTGTCGGTTTTGGGTAATTTCTCCTTTACGGAATTAAAAATCAACACTACCTAGTGATTGTACTAATCAGTGTTGCCTTGTTTGATTGCAGACCTTCTACAGGGTTTTAGAGGGAGAGCAGGAGGCCGCGTGTATGGTTGTCAAAAATGAGTGCAAGCGCCTACTTCAGAACTTAAGGCACGAGGCTCGGGTGCAGGCCGTTCGAGACTACTACGCCTCGAAGGGTATTAGGAGGGGCAAGCAAAAGTGTCGCGGCAAGTTTCTGAGTAAGGAGAAGTACATGCAGGTAATTACCTATTCTTAAGGCCTTGAACTTAGTTTTCTTTATTTGATTCGTAGGCGTAGCGCTGAAATTTCTCTTGACTCACTTAGGTGCCCCCGAGATGGTGTGTGGATAAGATGGACTGTTGGGAGGCGTTGGTCGATGTGTGGTGCTCTACCCAATGGAAAGTCGAACACCAAAGGGCCAAGGATAAGCGCGACCAAATGGAAGGTGTGCCACACCATCAAGGGAGCTCCAACCTGTTTGAGTACGGGGATAACTGGGTATGTGGTTTGCTGCATGATTCATGCAATTCATTCTTCATGCTAGCATTTATCCCTTCCAAAATGACTTAATTAATATGCTTAGTTAGTTAAAAATGGCATAACTACCTTGGATAGTTCATTTATGACATATTTAGCTCTAAAATGACATAATAACCTTAGATAGCTCTATAAAATGACTTAATATGCTATAGTTAGTCCAAAATGACCTATTTACATAGCAATATCATTCTTCATGCTAGCTTGAGCCCTTAACTAATATTTTGTTCCTCTCTCTCAGGCGCACCACCACAAGAAGCCTATGACAGGTCTGTTCGACCTCTATGGCATGGCCCATATGGCCCCGTACAGGAAGGCCAAGCCATTCACGGAGTCTGACCTAGATGATCCAGAGAGCTTCACCAACAAGATGATAGAGGCAAAGGTGTCCCGTCTTTCGATGAGATGGTGGCTATCATTTTGGAGGAAGTCGACTTTGACGATCCGACTACGAACGTGCGAGGACGTCGCGCCTTAGCAATCGCTAAACCAACTCCGAGAGGTTATTGACCTCGCCGGAGCACGATCAACCTGACCACGAAGGTCTGTTTCCTGCAGGCAAACAAAGAACAAGCAAGAAACTGAGATTGCAATCTGGATATTGCGAATATAAGAGGAAAGCTTTATTGATCAAGGTGGGGTTCTGTGACGCCTTTGTCTGGTCGTTGAACACAAACGAAGTACGCGAAGTTGCAGCTATGGCGAACTTTTAATCTAAACAAAACACAAAGTCTAAACGGTGCCCTAAGGGCTGTATATATGGAGGAAGAGGGGGAATTTCGTGGCCCTTGGGGAAGGGGTCCGAAACCAACCCTATCTCTTGTTTCCCCACACATATGGACTCTAAAAACAGCCTATACTTAAGTATTTCAAAATTACATGGGCCTGGCCCAATAATAAGGTGACGCAGCACCTAAATAGCCTCTGGACAAAATTTATGAAGTGGCATCTTGTATATTTCGTCCAAGGCTTCATTCACTCCTTATGGTGGCTTCAAAGTCCTGAAATCATCACTTGTAACTCCGTTCTTGTTCCCCTTGCGCATGCCATCAACTCCATGCTTGTTCTTGCTCCAATGTTCATCCTTCTCCAAGCTAGGCCCTTCATTTGTAAGCAAAACAAAAGTATCCAATTTAGGTAGCATCATATTCTCATGAACATTAAATCATTACCAAGAAACAAAAGTACCTGGTAATTTAATTGGCGTGCGCGAGCTCTAGTAATTGGTCCATTATATGTAACAGTAGGGTCTGTGGGTCTAACAATAGTATTGATGTCCTCATCATCCTCCACTTCTTGAAATGAAGTCGTCCTCGACGGAAGCTCATCTTCCTCACCCAAATAAGGCTTCAAATCTGCAATGTTAAAAGTGGGACTAACCCCAAAATCTGCAGGTAGCTCAAGTTTATATGCATTATCATTTATTTTCTCTAACACCTTAAAAGGACCATTAGCACCTGGCATTAGCTTTGATTTGCGCAAATTACGAAATCTATCCTTACGCAAATGTAACCAAACAAGATCTCCAGGTGCAAACACAACATGTTTTCTACCCTTATCTCTAGCAAGTTTATATTTAGCATTCATACGCTCAATGTTTTCCTTAGTTAACTCATGCATTTTTAAAATCAATTCAGCACGTTCTTTAGCATCAAAATTAACCTTCTCCGAAGATGGAAGAGGCAACAAATCAATTGGTGCACGAGGTAGGAAACCATACACAATTTCAAAAGGGCACGTCTTAGTAGTAGAATGCAATGAACGATTATAAGCAAATTCAATATGAGGCAAGCATTCTTCCCACATTTTCTTATTATTCTTCAAAACATCCCTAAGCATAGTAGACAATGTTCTATTGACTACTTCGGTTTGTCCATCAGTTTGGGGGTGACAAGTAGTACTAAAAAGCAGTTTAGTCCCCAACTTAGCCCATAAACATCTCCAAAAGTGGCTAAGAAATTTAGTATCACGATCTGTAAGAATAGTATTTGGCACACCATGCAAGCGAATAATTTCATGAAAGAACAAATCAGCAACATTAACAGCATCATCGCTTTTATGACATGGTATAAAGTGTGCCATTTTCGAGAATCTATCCACGACAACAAATATGATATCCCTCCCATTCTTTGTTCGAGGTAAACCTAAAACAAAGTCCATAGATATATCCTCCCAAGGAACACTAGGTACAGGCAAAGGCATATATAAACCATGAGGATTGAGTCGTGACTTAGCTTTTTGACATGTAGTGCAGCGAGCAACAAAACGCTCAACATCCCGTCTCATCTTTGGCCAAAAGAAATGTGTAGCAAGTATATCCTCCGTCTTCTTCACGCCAAAGTGTCCCATTAGTCCTCCTCCATGCGCCTCCTGCAACAACAAAAGACGAACGGAGCTAGCTGGAATGCATAGCTTGTTAGCACGAAACACAAATCCATCGTTAACGACGAACTTGTTCCATGTTCTACCTTCTTTACAATTCTGCAATACATCTTTAAATTCAGCATCATGCACATATTGATCTTTGATGGTCTCCAAACCAAATATTTTAAAGTCAAGTTGTCAAAGCATAGTATAACGACGAGACAATGCATCAGCAATAACATTTTCTTTACCCTTCTTGTGTTTAATGACATAAGGGAAAGTCTCAATGAATTCAACCCATTTAGCATGTCTACGGTTCAGTTTTGCTTGACTTTTAATGTGTTTCAAAGATTCATGATCAGAATGTATAACAAATTCTTTGGGCCATAAATAATGTTGCCATGTTTCTAAAGTCCGAACAAGAGCATATAATTCTTTATCGTAAGTAGAATGGTTCAGACTAGGCCCACTCAATATTTCTGAAAAGTATGCAACATGTTTGCCATCTTGTAATAACACACCTCCTAATCCAATTCCACTAGCATCACATTCAAGCTCAAAAGTCTTATTAAAATCAGGAAGTTGGAGTAAAGGAGCACGTGTCAACTTATCTTTCAATACCATGAAGGCTTCTTCCTGTGCGGTACCCCAAACAAAAGGCACATCCTTCTTTGTAAGCTCGTTGAGAGGTGCAGCAATGGTGCTAAAATCTCTCACAAAACGCCTATAGAAACCAGCGAGTCCAAGAAAACTCCGCACTTGTGTGACCGTTTTGGGCTGCGGCCAACTCTCAATAGCTTCAATCTTGGCTTTATCAACTTCAATTCCCCGTGGAGTAACAACATAGCTAAGAAAAGATACTCGGTCGGTGCAATAGGTGCACTTCCCAAGGTTACCAAACAAACGTGCATCACGTAGAGCAATAAAAACAGCACGTAAATGTTCCAAATGCTCTTCCAAAGATTTGCTATAAATCAGTATATCATAAAAATAGACTACCACAAATCGTCCAATGAAAGCACGTAAAACTTCGTTCATTAGTCTCATGAAAGTACTAGGTGCATTAGTTAACCCAAAAGGCATGACTAACCACTCATATAAACCAAACTTAGTTTTAAATGCTCTTTTCCATTCATCTCCCAATTTCATACGAATTCGATGGTATCCACTACGCAAATCAACTTTGGAGAATATTGTAGAGCCACTCAATTCATCAAGCATATCATCTAGCCTAGGAATAGGATGACGATAACGAATAGTAATATTATTAATGCCTCTACAATCAACACACATACGCGACGTACCATCCTTTGTAGGCACTAGTATAATAGGAACATCACAAGGACTAAGAGATTCTCGTATATAACCTTTGTCGAGCAGCTCGTGTACTTGACGCATAATCTCCTTCGTCTCCTCTGGATTGGTACGGTATGGTGCACGGTTGGGTAGCGATGCACCGGGAATTAAGTCAATTTGATGCTCAATCCCTCAAATAGGTGGTAATCCCGGTGGGACGTCTTGTGGGAAGACGTCAGCGAACTCCTGCAAAATGTTAGTGACAGCAGGGGGCAAAGAAGAAGGCACGTCCTCGAATGAAAATAATGCCCCTTTGCACACAAAAGCATAGCAAACAGATTTGCTAAAATCTAGCTCATCAATATCAGATTTGGTGGCAAGTAAACATGCACTTTTCAATTTAATTTCAGAAGCAACACTAGATGGTTTATTATTAGGCTTCATTTGTTGCTCAAATTCTTTTGCCACAATCTGATTTTCACTCTTATTTTTCTCCTGTTTTGCTTTATTAGCTCTATTAATATCATCTTTCAAAATGGAATCAGGAGTCATAGGAAGCAAAGTAATATTTTTATCCTTATGAACAAGAGTATACTGATTGTTTCTACCATGGTGTACATAATTTTTATCAAATTGCCATGGTCTACCAAGTAATAAGGAACATTCTTGCATAGGTACCACATCACAATCAACATAATCAGCATATGTAGAGATACTAAAGGTGTTGCATCATTTATAGCTCTACTGCATCCGTTGCATGGCAATCCCTACTCACTCACATTGATATCTATTGATGGGCATCTCCATAGCCTGTTGATACGCCTAGTTGATGTGAGACTATCTTCTCCTTTTTTGTCTTCTCCACAACCACCATTCTATTCCACCTATAGTGCTATGTCCATGGCTCACGCTCATGTATTGCGTGAAGATTGAAAAAGTTTGAGAACATCAAAAGTATGAAACAATTGCTTGGCTTGTCATCGGGGTTGTGCATGATTTAAATACTTTGTGTGGTGAACATAGAGCATAGCCAGACTATATGATTTTGTAGGGATAACTTGCTTTGGCCATGTTATTTTGAGAAGACATGATTACTTTGTTAGTTTGCTTGAAGTATTATTGTTTTCATGTCAATATTAAACTTTTGTTTTGAATCTTATGGATTTGAATATTCTTGTCACAATAAAGAAGATTACATTAACAAATATGTTAGGTAGCATTCCACATCAAAATTTTTGTTTGTATCATTTACTTACTCGAGGACGAGCAGGAATTAAGCTTGGGGATGCTGATACGTCTCCAACGTATCTATAATTTTTGATTGTTCCATGCTATTATATTTTCAGTTTTGGATGTTTATGGGCTTTATTAAACACTTTTATATTATTTTTGGGACTAACCTATTGACCCAGAGCCCAGTGCCAGTTCCTGTTTTTCCCTTGTTTCAGTGTTTCGAAGAAAAGGAATATCAAACGGAGTCGAAACGGAATGAAACCTTCTGGAGAAGTTATTTTTGGAAGGAAAGCAACCTGATAGACTTGGAGTGCACGTCAGGAAAGAAACGAGGGAGCCACGAGGTAGGGGGCACGCCCACCCCCCTAGGGCGCGCCCTCCACCCTCGTGGGCCCCTCGTGGCTCCCCTGACGTACTTCTTCCTCCTATATATACCCATATACCCTAAAAACTTTGGGGAACAGAATAGATCGGGAGTTCCGCCGCCGCAAGCCTCTGTAAACACCAAAAACCAATCGGGGCCCTGTTCCGGCACCCTGCCGGAGGGGAAATCCCTCACCGGTGGCCATCTTCATCATCCCGGCACTCTCCATGACGAGGAGGGAGTAGTTCACCCTCGGGGATGAGGGTGTGTACAAGTAGCTATGAGTTTGACCTCTCTCTCTCTCGTGTTCTTGATTCAGCACGATCTTGATGTATCGCGAGCTTTGCTATTATAGTTGGATCTTATGTTTCTTCTCCCCCTCCACTCTCTTGTAATGGATTGAGTTTTCCCTTTGAAGTTATCTTATCGGATTGAGTCTTTAATGATTTGAGAACACTTGATGTATGTCTTGCCGTGCGTATCTGTGGTGACAATGGGATATCACGTGATTCACTTGATGTATGTTTTGGTGATCAACTTGCGGGTTCCGCCCATGAACCTATGCATAGGGGTTGGCACACGTTTTCGTCTTGATTCTCCGGTAGAAACTTTGGGGCACTCTTTGAGGTTCTATGTGTTGGTTGAATAGATGAATCTGAGATTGTGTGATGCATATCGTATAATCATACCCACGGATACTTGAGGTGACATTGGAGTATCTAGGTGACATTAGGGTTTTGGTTGATTTGTGTCTTAAGGTGTTATTCTAGTACGAACTCTAGGGCTGTTTGTGACACTTATAGGAATAGCCCAACGGATTGATTGGGAAGAATAACTTTGAGGTGGTTTCGTACCCTACCATAATCTCTTCGTTTGTTCTCCGCTATTAGTGACTTTGGAGTGACTCTTTGTTGCATGTTGAGGGATAGTTATATGATCCAATTATGTTATTATTGTTGAGAGAACTTGCACTAGTGAAAGTATGAACCCTAGGCCTTGTTTCCTAGCATTGCAATACCATTTACGCTCACTTTTATCATTAGTTACCTTGCTGTTTTTATATTTTCAGATTACAAAAACCTATATCCACCATCCATATTGCACTTGTATCACCATCTCTTCGCCGAACTAGTGCACCTATACAATTTACCATTGTATTGGGTGTGTTCGGGACACAAGACTCTTTGCTATTTGGTTGCCTGGTTGCTTGAGAGAGACCATCTTCATCCTACGCCTCCCACGGATTGATAAACCTTAGGTCATCCACTTGAGGGAAATTTGCTACTGTCCTACAAACCTCTGCACTTGGAGGCCCAACAACGTCTACAAGAAGAAGGTTGCGTAGTAGACAGCAAGCTCTTTTCTGGCGCCGTTGCCGGGGAGGTGAGTGCTTGAAGGTATATCTTTAGATCTTGCAATCAAATCTTTTTGTTTCTTGTTTTATCACTAGTTTAGTTTATAAAAGAAAACTACAAAAAAATGGAATTGAGTTTGTCTCATACGCTTCATCTTTTTAATATCTTTCGTGAGTATGATGGAAAGGAAAATTGTGCCAAAGTGTTAGAAGAAGAATGCATTAAAATGTTTGGCACTAAATCTTTGAATGATGAGCATGATTGCAATGTTGTTAGTATGAACTCCTTGAATATCCATGGTACTAACGATGATTGCACTAGTCATGATGAAAATGTCTCCTATAAACATGTCAATTTTTGTGGAGTGCATTGGGTTTGCAAGTACACACCAAACAGGGAAGATAGATATTGCAAGAGGCATAAGCATTTAGAAACTAAATGGTTGCAAGAAAGGCTAGATGTTTGTGCTGAAAATTTAAATTTTCTTAGCCGTACTTGTGAACTTTGCAATGAACATGATCATTTCAGTACCCAATGCAAATTGTTTCATGATCGTATCATGTCCAAAAATTGTGATGACTTGATTTCCCTTGCACATCATAATGAACTTAGTTTGCTCTTGGGTTATGAAGAAATGAAACGTATAACTAAGGATATTCCAGAATTTGCCCTTGATAGAGTTCTTCATTTTGGTCTAGAAGAAATTTATATGTATTGTGCGGTGAATTGCATTGAAAATCCTTATATTTCCAATTACATAAAGAAAAAAAACAAATAGAAGATGAAGAGAATGCTAACGAAGAGGAAGATACTTCCCAATATTCTCCTATTATTTCTTATGATGAATCAGGTAACGAGGAGGAGCCTTCTATTCAACCAATCTCATTAATAAGGAGCTCCAAAAAGAGGATTGAACCCACACATGGGGTGAAGAAGAAGAAAAGAAAAAGGAGGAGAGGTAAAAAGATATCTCTCCCAAATAATGTTGCCCCTATTATTGTTGTGCCTCATGAAAATGAAGATGATCTCGTTATGCCTATTGCTTGTTGTGATGATTATGATTGGGAAGGTAATGATACTTCTTATAATCTTGGAAATCTTTTTGGCACTTGCTTGGAATATGACAATTGCTATACTATTGGTGCTATCCATACTATTAATAATGAGAGTGATTATGCTTATGATATGAAAAGGCCCAAGCTTGGGGATGCTATGTTTGGTGAAGATGATGTTTTTGAGAATATATTTGCTGAAATTAATGTTTGTCCCAAGCTTGGGGATGCTATGTTTAATGAAGATGATATTTTTAGCCTCCCAAGTTTTGATATGCAAAGTTGTTATGATGATAGCATGCCTTCTACCTATGATGATTATATTGATGAAAGTGGGTTTGGAAGAGTGTCAACTTTAGGAAGTAATGATCCCACTATTTTGGAGAATGTTGAATCTTATAATATTTATGAAAGTGGATTTGGAGAGGTCATGACTTTATTTAGTGATGTATCCACTATTTCGGAAGAGGTTTCAATTGATTATGATGAGAACAAAGTTGCTACTTATGATGATTATTGTGATGAAACTTATGCTATAAAGAGTAGTGATGATTATATTTATAAAACTTGTCATGATTATGAGTACCCTTTCTCTGAACATTACTCTTTTAATGTGGAAACAATTTATAGTACTCAAGTCTCTTATGATACTCCCACTATTCCGAATGAGAAGAATTTTGCTTATGTGGAGAGTAATAAAATTTCTATGCATGTAGATCATGAAAAGAATGCTTTAGGTGCTGGTTATATTGTTGAATTCATTCATGATGCTACTGAAATTTATTATGAGGGAGGAATGTATGCTTGTAGGAATTGCAATAATATCAAGTTTCCTCTCTATGTGCTTAAAGTTTTGAAGTTATGCTTGTTTTGCCTTCCTATGCTAGTTGATTATTGTTCCGATAAGTTGTTTGCTCACAAAATCCCTATGCATAGGAAGTGGGTTAGACTTAAATGTGCTAGTCATATTCTTCATGATGCTCTCTTTATGTTTCAATTCTTATGTTTTATGTGAGCATCATTGAAATCATCATGCCTAGCTAGGGGCGTTAAACGATAGCGCTTGTTGGGAGGCAACCCAACTTTATTTTAGTTTCTTGCTTTCTGGTCCTGTTTAGGAATAAATAATCCATCTAGCTTCTGGTTAGATGTGGTTTTGTGTTTTAATTAGTGTTTGTGCCAAGTAGAACCTTTGGGAAGACTTGGGTGAAGTCTTTATGGTCATGCTGTAAAAAACAGAAACTTTAGCACTCACGAAATTAGCTTCAACTTTTTACTAGAGAGTGCTATTTAGTTGATTCTTTTTGAATATGATTAATAGAAAAATTCCTCAGGTCCAACAATTTATTTTAGAGTTTTTGGAGTTCCAGAAGTTTGCGTTTGATACAGATTACTACAGACTGTTCCGTTTTTGACAGATTCTGTTTTCTATGTGTTGTTTGCTTATTTTGATGACTCTATGGCTAGTAAAATAGTTTATAAACCATAGAGAAGTTGGACTACAGTAGGTTTAACACCAATATAAATAAATAATGAGTTCATTACAGTACCTTTAAGTGGTGTTTTCTTTTTCTTTCGCTAACGGAGCTCACGAGATTTTCTGTTAAGTTTTGTGTTGTGAAGTTTTCAAGTTTTGGGTAAAGATTCGATGGACTATGGAATAAGGAGTGGCAAGAGCCTAAGCTTGGGGATGCCCAAGGCACCCCAAGGTAATATTCAAGGACAACCAAGAGCCTAAGCTTGTGGATGCCCCGGACGGCATCCCCTCTTTCGTCTACTTCCATCGGTAACTTTACTTGGAGCTATATTTTTATTCACCACATGATATGTGTTTTTCTTGGAGCGTCATGTCATTTTCTCTAGATTTTCTTTCTGTTTGAATAAATTATCAAGATCTGAAATTCTTAAATGTTAGAGAGTCTTCACATAGTTGCATAATTATTCAACTACTCATTTGATCTTCACTTATATCTTTCGGAGTAGTTTGTCGTTTGCTCTAGTTCTTCACTTATATCTTTTAGAGCACGGCGGTGGTTTTATTTTGAACAAATAGATGAACTCTCATGCTTCACTTATATTATTTTGAGAGTCCTAAACAGCATGGTAATTTTCTTTGGTTATGAATTTAGCCCTAATATGATGGGCATCCAAGAGGGATATAATAAAAACTTTCATATAAAGTTCATTGAATACTATGAGAAGTTTGATTCCTTATGATTGTTTTGAGCTATGAAGATGGTGATATTAGAGTCATGCTAGTGGAGTGGTTGTGAATTTGAGAAATACTTGTGTTAAAGTTTGTGATTCCCGTAGCATGCACGTATGGTGAACCGTTATGTGATGAAGTCAGAGCATGATTTATTTATTGATTGTCTTCCTTATGAGTGGCGGTCGGGGACGAGCGATGGTCTTTTCCTACCAATCTATCCCCCTAGGAGCATGTGCGTAGTACTTCGTTTCGATAACTAATAGATTTTTGCAATAAGTATGTGAGTTCTTTATGACTAATGTTGAGTCCATGGATTATACGCACTCTCACCCTTCCACCATTGCTAGCCTCTCTAATACCGCACAGCTTTCGCCGGTATCATACATCCACCATATACCTTCCTCAAAACAGCCACCATACCTACCTATTATGGCATTTCCATAGCCATTCAGAGATATATTGCCATGCAACTTTCCACTGTTCCGTTTATTATGACACGCTCCATCATTGTCATATTGCTTTGCATGATCATGTAGTTGACATCGTATTTGTGGCAAAGCCACCGTTCATAATTCTTCCATACATGTCACTCTTGATTCATTGCATATCCCGGTACACCGCC
The DNA here is from genome assembly GCF_018294505.1 of Triticum aestivum. Taxonomy (NCBI): domain Eukaryota; kingdom Viridiplantae; phylum Streptophyta; class Magnoliopsida; order Poales; family Poaceae; genus Triticum; species Triticum aestivum. The sequence continues at coordinate 237,534,663 of NC_057802.1, read as the reverse complement.
GGAGGCATTTATATAGAGTCATATTTTGTTCTAAGTATCGAGTTGTAATTGTTGAGTTGTAAGAAAATAAAAGTGTGATGATCTTCATTTTTAGAGCATTGTCCCAAGTGAGGAAAAGGATGATGGAGACTATGATTCCCCCACAAGTTGGGATGAGACTCCGGACGAAAAAAAGAGGCCATAAAAAAAGAGAAAGGCCCAAATAAAAAAAATAAAAAAATGAGAGAAAAAGAGAGAAGGGACAATGCTACTATCCTTTTACCACACTTGTGCTTCAAAGTAGCACCATGATCTTCATGATAGAGAGTCTCCTATGTTGTCACTTTCGTATACTAGTGGGAATTTTACATTATAGAACTTGGCTTGTATATTCCAATGATGGGCTTCCTCAAAATGCCCTAGGTCTTCGTGAGCAAGCGAGTTGGATGCACACCCACTTAGTTTCTTTTTTTGAGCTTTCATACACTTATAGCTCTAGTGCATCCGTTGCATGGCAATCCCTACTCACTCACATTGATATCTATTGATGGGCATCTCCATAGCCCGTTGATACGCCTAGTTGATGTGAGACTATCTTCTCCTTTTTTGTCTTCTCGACAACCACCATTCTATTCCACCTATAGTGCTATGTCCATGGCTCACGCTCATGTATTGCGTGAAGATTAAAAAAGTTTGAGAACATCAAAAGTATGAAACAATTGCTTGGCTTGTCATCGGGGTTGTGCATGATTTAAATACTTTGTGTGGTGAAGATAGAGCATAGCCAGACTATATGATTTTGTAGGGATAACTTGCTTTGGCCATGTTATTTTGAGAAGACATGATTACTTTGTTAGTATGCTTGAAGTATTATTGTTTTCATGTCAGTATTAAACTTTTGTTTTGAATCTTATGGATCTGAATATTCTTCTCACAATAAAGAAGATGACATTAACAAATATGTTAGGTAGCATTCCACATCAAAAATTCTGTTCTTATCATTTACCTACTCGAGGACGAGCAGGAATTAAGCTTGGGGATGCTGATACGTCTCCAACGTATCTATAATTTTTTATTGTTCCATGCTATTATATTTTCTGTTTTGGATGTTTATGGGTTTTATTAAACACTTTTATATTATTTTTGGGACTAACCTATTGACCCAGAGCCTAGTGTCAGTTCCTGTTTTTTCCCTTGTTTCAGTGTTTCGAAGAAAAGGAATATCAAACGGAGTCGAAACGGAATGAAACCTTCTGGAGAAGTTATTTTTGGAAGGAAAGCAACCTGATAGACTTGGAGTGCACGTCAGGAAAGAAACGAGGGACCCACGAGGTAGGGGGGCGCATCCACCCCCCTAAGGCGCGCCCTCCACCCTCGTGGGCCCCTCGTGGCTCCCCTGACGTACTTCTTCCTCCTATATATACCCATATACCCTAAAAACTTTGGGGAACAGAATAGATTGGGAGTTCCGCCGCCGCAAGCCTCTGTAGCCACCAAAAACCAATCGGGACCCTGTTCCGGCACCCTGACGGAGGGGGAATCCCTCACCGGTGGCCATCTTCATCATCCCGGCGCTCTCCATGATGAGGAGGGAGTAGTTCACCCTCGGGGCTGAGGTTATGTACCAGTAGCTATGTGTTTGATCTCTGTCTCTCTCGTGTTCTTGATTCGGCACGATCTTGATGTACCGCGAGCTTTGCTATTATAGTTGGATCTTATGTTTCTTCTCCCCCTCCACTCTCTTGTAATGGATTGAGTTTTCCCTTTGAAGTTATCTTATCGGATTGAGTCTTTAATGATTTGAGAACACTTGATGTATGTCTTGCCGTGCGTATCTGTGGTGACAATGGGATATCACGTGATTCACTTGATGTATGTTTTGGTGATCAACTTGCGGGTTCCTCCCATGAACCTATGCATAGGGATTGGCACACGTTTTCGTCTTGATTCTCCGGTAGAAACTTTGGGGCACTCTTTGAGGTTCTATGTGTTGGTTGAATAGATGAATCTGAGATTGTGTGATGCTTATCGTATAATCATACCCACGGATACTTGAGGTGACATTGGAGTATCTAGGTGACATTAGGGTTTTGGTTGATTTGTGTCTTAAGGTGTTATTCTAGTACGAACCCTATGGCTGTTTGTGACACTTATAGGAATAGCCCAACGGATTGATTGGAAAGAATAACTTTGAGGTGGTTTCGTACCCTACCATAATATCTTCGTTTGTTCTCCGCTATTAGTGACTTTGGAGTGACTCTTTGTTGCATGTTGAGGGATAGTTATATGATCCAATTATGTTATTATTGTTGAGAGAACTTGCACTAGTGGAAGTATGAACCCTAGGCCTTGTTTCCTAGCATTGCAATACCGTTTACGCTCACTTTTATCATTAGTTACCTTGCTGTTTTTATATTTTCAGATTACAAAAACCTATATCCACCATCCATATTGCACTTGTATCACCATCTCTTCGCCGAACTAGTGCACCTATACAATTTACCATTGTATTGGGTGTGTTGGGGACACAAGAGACTCTTTTCTATTTGGTTGCAGGGTTGCTTGAGAGAGACCATCTTCATCCTACGCCTCCCACGGATTGATAAACCTTAGGTCATCCACTTGAGGGAAATTTGCTATTGTCCTAGAAACCTCTGCACTTGGAGGCCCAACAACGTCTACAAGAAGGTTGCGTGGTAGACATCACATCTCCACCTCTCTATGTTTCCAATACAATAAAATTGCAAGAAACTGTTTATACTATGCATTGGCCTTTACTTAATGTGCATGAATTGTTCTTTTATGACATCCCGATGCATAGGAAGAGAGTTAGACTTCGTTGTTGCATGATATATGTTACTTTGTGCTCAATACTAAATTACAAACCTTTGTTAATTAAAATTGGCTTTGATATACCTTGGGATCCGGGTGGATCCATTACTTGAGCACTATATGCCTAGCTTAATGGCTTTAAAGAAAGCGCTGCCAGGGAGACAACCCGGAAGTTTTAGAGAGTCATTTTATTTTGTTATGTGCTTTTATGTGGGAGTCGACCTTGATGATCCGACTACGAACGTGCGAGACGTCGCGCCTTAGCAATCGCTAAACCAACTCCGAGAGGTTATTGACCACGCTGGAGCACGATCAACCTGACCACGAAGGTCTGTTTCCTGCAGGCAAACAAAGAACAAGCAAGAAACTAAGATTGCAATCTGGATATTGCGAATATAAGAGGAAAGATTTATTGATCAAGGTGGGGTTCTGTGACGCCTTGGTCTGGTCGTTCAACACAAACGAAGTACGCGATGGCGAACTTTTAGTCTAAACAAAACCCAAGGAAAAAGCTACTAGATGGATCTACTTATATAGGAGCAAGGGGTGGCGGCCAAGGAGGTGGGAGGACGTCCCAAGGAAGCCTAAAACAAAACCTAGGTCGTACAAGGCTCATGGGCCCAAGTGGAGGTGATGCAACACCTTTGGACTTGTTGTTTGACTCGGATTCTACTGCAGCGTCAGATTGTTTCGTCGATATCTCAATTCTCCGGACGAATTTGAAGGTGAATCCAATTGGGTTGGAAAGAGCACAAAATCTACTTTTCAGAAAAAAGAATCACCCAATTCGGAGTCCGTATGAAAAAGTTGTTGGCGTTTTGAGTCAGGTATGTTTGTGCAGTCTGAATCTGAATCGAGAACGTGAGAGACTTGGACTCTATCTTCTCTTGGCCCAAAAGTGACGCGAGAGGACTTTTTGAACAGAACCTAAACTTCTCCTTTTACCTTATCTTCATATGTGGAATGTACAAATGTCCCATAGACCTGCAATTAGACAAAACACAAAAGTGTGTGAAGTATTTTTGTTCTGGATAACATAAATAGATTATTGAATAGTTTGCACTAGAAATCACCTGACAAATATGCATGTATGCAATATTTTTGGTCGTATCCAAGGTAGTCATGTCCTCATCATCCTCCCCTTCTTGAAAACAAAGCCGTCCTCGGTGTTGCCTAATCTTTTTTTTGTGTAGAGAATTGTGAGAGCTTTATTCAAACAAAAACGCTCGTAGGATCATCCGCCATAAGGCTACTGATCAGGAACGAAGGTGCAGAGTCCAACCAATTCTCGGTCACCCTCAGTGTGCTGGCGTGCCTTGCACAAAGATGGGCTGAAAGATTAGCAGACCTGTTTACATGCTGAATTACAAAAGAGTCAAAAGACAAAGCATCCTCTCCAATCTCTACTAGTAACGGAGGCACGACCAAACGAGAGCCGTGACGAGTGTTCCAGAGATTCACAATCTCCAGGCAGTCGGATTCCAATATCACATGTGAGTAGCCTCGTAGACGAGCAAATAGGGCTCCCTCTTGTAGTGACAAGGCCTCGCAATGAGAGGATCCGTAACACCAATATGCGGTTTACACCAGGAAGCAAGCAGCGCCGTGGCAGAGCGAGCTACACCGCCCGCTCCAGCTAGTCCTGCTTCGGAGTTGATTGCACCATCGACATTTATATTGACCAACCCTGCTTTTGGGGGATGCCAAGCATGACCTGGCAACAATGTAGCCTGCTTCATTGGAATGTCGAGCAGGCCAAGTCCTCTTGAATGCGTCGAGTGGAGTACACTGGATCCACATGCTCCTTCTCATGAGTCCAACGATTCCGCGAATGCCAGATAGCCCACATCACCGACACAATCTGTCCTCTCGCATGATCCGAAAAACAATCATCACATATGATGTAGGGTGGAGCCCTAAACGGCCGATCTTTCACGAAAGGAGCGGATCCCAACTATGAACACGAAGAACACGAGGGGGAAACGAGGGAAAACACAAGAGAAATCACTAAACCAACAAGATATAGTCACACATATGCTAGATCCTTGAGACACGAGAGGGGATACAAGATTCAAATCCAACAAAGGACGATACAAAGGGTAACCAGTTCTTCTCCTAGAAGGAGGTCTTGATGGGGCCACCCAAGAGGGGGTCTTGAATCCAAGGGGATCTTCTCCGTAGAGGGGCTGCGGTCTCTCTCAAGGAGATGATCCGTATGGATGAACAAAAGCTATCCTCACTGGCCCTAGAAAGGGGTGGAGGAGTCATATATATAGAGGTTGGGGGCGAAGGGGTACATGGGCCCCGGCCCAACATCATGCACGCAGGCACTGTTCGGATGATCTGGATATTGGTCCGAATGATCCGGCCTTCCGGAGCCCGGATGATCTGGCTCGGCGTCCGGATGATCCCACTGTGTCGTGGCCGCCGCGGAGGGTCCGTATGTCCGGGGCCTGGTCCGGACGTCCGGGTCTGGCCGGATGATCCGGGCCTGGGTTCGGATGATCGGGCTTCATGGTGAAGCTTCGGGTGTCCTTGTGCGAGGTAGCCGGATCGTCCGGGCCGGGGTCGGGATCGTCCGGGCTGGGCCCGGATCGTCCGGACGGCAGTCCGGATCGTCCGGGCTTCTGCTAACTTTGCCCTTCTTCTCGTTGATAGAGGCAAAGGTGTCCCGATGTTTCGATGAGATGGTGGCTATCGTTTTCTGTGAGAGTCGACCTTGACGATCCGACTACGAGCGTGCGAGACGTCGCGCCTTAGCAATCGCTAAACCAACTTCCGAGGATTATTGACCACGCCAGAGCACGATCAACCTGACCATGAGGGCCTGTTTCCTGCGAGCAAACGAAGAACAAGCAAGAAACTACGATTGCAATCTGGATATTGCGAATATAAGAGGAAAGCTTTATTAATGAAGGTGGGGTTCTGTGACGCCTTGGTCTGGTCGTTGAACACAAACGAAGTACGCGAAGTTGCAGCTATGGCGAACTTTTAGTCTAAACAAAACCCAAGGAAAAAGCTACTAGATGGATCTACTTATATAGGAACAAGGGGTGGCAGCCAAGGAGGTGGGAGGACGTCCCAAGGAAGCCTAAAACCAAACCTAGGTCGTACAAGGCTCATGGGCCCAAGTGGAGGTGATGCAACACCTTTGGACTTGTTGTTTGACTCGGATTCTACTACATCATCAGATTGTTTCGTCGATATCTCAATGCTCCTGACGAATTTGAAGGTGAATCCAATTGGGTTGGAAAGAGCATGAAATCTACGTTCTAGAAAAAAAGAATCACCCAATTAGGAGTCCGTATGAAAAAGTTGTTGGCGTTTTGAGTCAGGTATGTCTGTGCAGTCCGAATCGAAATCCAGAACGTGAGAGACTTGGATTCTATCTTCTCTTGGCCCAAAAGTGACGCGAGAGGACTTTTTGAACAGAACCTAAACTTCTCCTTTTACCTTATCTTCATATGTGGATTGTACAAATGTCCCATACACCTGCAATTAGACAAAACACAAAAGTGTGTGAAGTATTTTTGTTCTGTATAACATAAATAGATTATTGAATAGTTTGCACTAGAAATCACTTGACAAATATGCATGTATGCAATATTTTTGGTCGTATCAAAGGTATTCATGTCCTCATAATTCTCCCCTTCTTGAAAACAAAGCCGTCCTCGGCGTTGCTTAATCTGAAATGTGGCTAACAAAAGAGATAAGGTGTACATGTTGTATATGTATATGTCATCCATTTTTACTTCCCTTGATTTTTGCAGATATGACACATGTATACATGAGTAACTTTCATAGTTCATAAAATATAAAGCCAAAATATTATCATATGTAGAAGGCATGAAAATATTGCAACTCAGTTTGCACATATAAGTGAAGCTCTTATTCATATCAAAAGATTGACAATATTCATCATTAAACCATCCCAACATTGGTGAATAAACCTTACGTGCATCAAATTTACATGCTACATCATGCTTAAATAAGAAAACATGCAATAACTCATTTGACACAGAATAATCACCAAGATTAGAGGTCATATCAAAATGATTAAACATTGGCACAATTAATTGAAAATGTATTTGATCCAAATCTGATTTATTTCCTGATTCACATGGTTCTTTGACATCAACAGTTAATTCAATGGGCGCACTCAAATTTTTTGGTATTTCAGTTGTTTGATCACATGATGTATTCATGACAGTAACATGATTCTCTAAAATAGGTGGCATGCTCAAATGATAGAGGCAAAGGTGTCCCGTCTTTCGATGAGATGGTGGCTATCATTTTGGAGGAAGTCGACTTTGACGATCCGACTACGAACGTGCGAGGACGTCGCGCCTTAGCAATCGCTAAACCAACTCCGAGAGGTTATTGACCACGCCAGAGCACGATCAACCTGACCACGAAGGTCTGTTTCCTGCAGGCAAACGAAGAACAAGCAAGAAACTAAGATTGCAATCTGGATATTGCGAATATAAGAGGAAAGCTTTATTGATCAAGGTGGGGTTCTGGGACGACTTTGTCTGGTCGTTGAACACAAACGAAATACGCAAAGTTGCAGCTATGGCGAATTTTAATCTAAACAAAACCCAAAGTCTAAACGATGCCCTAAGGGCTGTATATATGGAGGAATAGGGGGAATTTCGTGGCCCTTGTGGGAGGGGTCCGAATCCAACCCTAACTCTTGTTTCCCCACACATACGGACTCTAAAAACAGCCTATACTTAAGTATTTCGAAATTACATGGGCCTGGCCCAATAATAAGGTGACGCAGCACCTAGAATAGCCTCTGGACAAAATTTATGAAGTGGCATCTTGTATATTTCATCCAAGGCTTCATGCACTCATTATGGTGGCTTCAAAGTCCTGAAATCATCACTTGTAACTTTGTTCTTCTTCCCCTTGCGCATGCCATCATCTCCAGGCTTGATCTTGCTCCAGTGTTCATCCCTCTTATCCATGCCAGGCCCTTCATTTGTAAGCAAAACAAATGTATCCAATTTAGGCAGCATCATATTCTCATGAACATTAGAATCAATACCAAGAAACGAAAGTACCTGGTAATTCAATTGGCGTGTGCGAGCTCTAGTAATTGGTCCAGTATGTATAGCAGCAGGGGTTGTGGGTGTAACAATGGTATTGATGTCCTCATCATCAAATCAACAGGTAACTCAACACATGATGTATTTAAGTTAATTAGGCATGCATCATTCTCATGTGAAGTTATATCATCATTACCTTTACTTTTACCTTGTCGCAAAGACGTAACTGATGTAGGTATGGACAATCACAATGTACCATACACTTGAGATGATGTCGCACTCACAATCTGAGGTGTGGCTGCTCTAGTAGGTGCAACGGTGGAGGAATCAACCGATGGTAGTGAGCATGAATTGGAATAGTAGTTGTTGTAGTCACCCAATGCATCCTCCTGTAACTGTCTCTCAAAGGTACAAGCACGAACATACATACCAGTAATGCAACGAGGAATATAATGAAATCTTGCCTGAATATCATGATTCAAACCACCAAAAAATCTATTCATTGTATCATCCTCAGATTCTTCTATGTCACAATGATGCATATAAGATTTGAACTCTTGGTAGTAAGCATGAACAGTGTTGTTGCCTTGTTTAAATTATTCAAATTTGCAAAGCAATTCACGACGATAGTAAGGAGGGAAAAATTGTTGTCTCATTACATCTTTCAAATCTTTCCAAGTTGTGGGTTTGTTATCAATGTTTTTCTTACAATGCACACTCCACCAAACAGAAGCAAAACCAGTAAATGCTCTAGTGGCAGCTCATACTCGCTCAAGTTCAGAAAAGTCATGGTGACTAAAAACTTGTTCTACTTCAAGCTCCCAAGCTAGATAAATAGTAGGATTAAATCTACCCTCAAATGATGGTAAAGAGATAACCTGACCATGTGCTTGTGTGTGTTGTCCCAACTCTCGTGATGGTGAAGATGTGTCCGTCATCCAAGAACTTCTATCTCCGGAACCTGTCATGATTAGTAGAAACAAGAAACAAAATTCGAGAATAACGTTCCGATGAACTACTAGGATGTGGTTGTAAAGTGCTCACAGTAAAGCAAATATCAATATCTTACAAGTTCTTACCATGCGGCAGGTGGTGACACGCAACCAGCGGTGTCAAATAACTCCGAATATTGTGTAAAGCGATTGCCAGGGGAATGTATGTATACACGGTGTAGAAATATGTGGAGCTGGGTTGGCTATATATGGTAGCAAAATATTAGCAATAATCAATTTAGAGATGCAATGTTGAATAAACGCTCAACGACGGTACTGTGCTGGTCCTAGGCTAGACCTGAACTAGAGACGCGAGCCTATAACACTAATGAGGTCACGGCGTAGCACAACTAGCATCAATAAAGGATATGAAGTAGCTCTGGATAGCAAGATATAAGTGAAGATCACAATAGCAGTAAAGATAATGATGTGAAACCACAGCCAAGCATGATATATCATCAACTTTCTCTCTAACTTTTCTCTGAAATGTCTGTGCTAATTTTCTAATAATTTTTCTCAAAATGGCACTGACTCAAGCTTTCAAACGCAACAAGAATCACTCAATTCCGAGTTGATATGAGGAGTCAAAAAAATTCTAAAATTGACTTGAAAAACTGGAATAAGCTATGTTCGTGAACTTCGGAGGGCAAAAATACCTATTTAGAAGCCGATTTTGAGGTGCCAAATATTGAACAAGGTTTTGCAACTATTTAGATGCGACTCGTCGCTAGCTTTTGTCTGAGTACTCGCGGAGCCAAAACGGACGTCGTATGAGGAAGTTATGCCTGTTTTACTGAACAATGCACAAAACAGATTCCAATCCAAATTCAACTACGAGATTGAGTCTAGATAGATCCGAATTTTGTTTTTTTTCTCTTTTTTTCCTTACACTTTCTTTTTCTTTTTCTTTCTCTCTTTTTTTCTCTAACTTTTTTTTACTTTTTCCTCTATTTTCTCTCTCTTTTTTTTCTCTGTCTTTTTTCTCTCTCCCTCTTTCCAAAACAAACTAGATAAGATGCAGATGGGATCAAGCGAAGATGATGAGGACATCAATACCATTGTTACACCCACAGCCCCCACTGCTATACATACTGGACCAATTACTAGAGCTCGCGCACGCCAATTAAATTATCAGGTACTTTCGTTTCTTGGTAACGATTCTAATATTCATGAGAATATGATGCTGCCTAAATTGGATACATTTGTTTTGCTTACAAATGAAGGGCCTAGCTTGGACAAGAAAGATGAACTTTGGAGCAAGTTCAAGCATGGAGATGATGGCATGCACAAGGGGGACAAGAACGGAGTTACAAGTGATGATTTCAGGACTTTGAAGCCACCATAATGAGTGCATGAAGCCTTGGACGAAATATACAAGATGCCACTTCATAAATTTCGTCCAGAGGCTATTCTAGGTGCTGCGTCACCTTATTTTTGGGCCTGGCCCATGTAATTACGAAATACTTGATTATAGGCAGTTTTTAGAGTCCGTATGTGTGGGGAAACAAGAGTTAGGGTTGGTTTCGGACCCCTACTCCAAGGGCCACGAAATTCCCCCTCTCTCCTCCAAATATACAGCCTTAGGGCATCGTTTAGACTTTGGGTTTTGTTTAGATTAAATGTTCGCCATAGCTGCAACTTCGCGTACTTCGTTTGTGTTCAACGACCAGAGAAAGGCGTCGTAGAACCCCGCCTTCATTAATAAAGCTTTCCTCTTATATTCGCAATATCCAGATTGCAATCTCAGTTTCTTGCTTGTTCTTCATTTGCTCGCAGGAAATAGACCCTCATGGTCAGGTTGATCGTGCTCCGGCGTGGTCAATAACCCCTCGGAAGTTGGTTTAGCGATTGCTAAGGCGCGACGTCTTCGCACGTTCGTAGTCGGATCCTCAAAGTCGACTCCCACAGAAAACAATTGCTATCTCATCGAAACAACGGGATACCTTCGCCTCTATCAGAAGATGTGAACGATCTCAACTATGATTATGACAATGAACGATGGGTAGCACGTGCAGGAAATTGATGGATGGGGTGGTGGATAGCGGAAGAGATAACGATGCAGCGGCGACGTGACTAATGTGAACAGAACTCAAAACTCTAAACGAACTAGACACTAAGACCAGCAACTCGACACTACGATGCAACCGATAATTCAATAATGCAAACAATGAAAAGAAAATTGCAAAGGCTCAGACTGGCTAGGACAAAGGATGAATAGATCTAACTTTTTTGTGGCTTTTTCTTGGACAATAGGTAAGAAAATAAATCTAATCTAGGGATAACTGGAAATTCTCACCGAGCAACCTGAAAAGTGATACCACTTGATAGAGGCAAAGGTGTCCCGATGTTTCGATGAGATGGTGTGATAGAGGCGAAAGTGTCCCGATGTTTCGATGAGATAGCAATCGTTTTCTGTGGGAGTCGACTTTGACGATCCGACTACAAACGTGCGAAGACGTCGCGCCATAGCAATCGCTAAACCAACTTCCGAGGGGTTATTGACCACGCCGGAGCACGATCAACCTGACCACGAGGGTCTATTTCCTGCGAGCAAACGAAGAACAAGCAAGAAACTGAGATTGCAATCTGGATATTGCGAATAAAAGAGGAAAGCTTTATTAATGAAGGTGGGGTTCTGTGACGCCTTTGTCTGGTCGTTGAACACAAACGAAGCACGCGAAGTTGTAGCTATGGCGAACTTTTAATCTAAACAAAACCCGAAGTCTAAACGATGCACTAAGGGCTGTATATATGGAGGAGAGAGGGGGAATTTTGTGGCCCTTGGAGGAGGGGTCCGAAACCAACCCTAACTCTTGTTTTCCCACACATACGGACTCTAAAAACTGCCTATAATCAAGTATTTCGAAATTACATGGGCCAGGCCCAAAAATAAGGTGACACAGCACCTAGAATAGCCTCTGGACGAAAATTATGAAGTGGCATCTTGTATATTTCGTCCAAGGCTTCATGCACTCATTATGGTGGCTTCAAAGTCCTGAAATCATCACTTGTAACTCCGTTCTTGTCCCCCTTGCGCATGCCATCATCTCCATGCTTGAACTTGCTCCAAGGTTCATCTTTCTTGTCCAAGCTAGGCCCTTCATTTGTAAGCAAAACAAATGTATCCAATTTAGGCAGCATCATATTCTCATGAACATTAGAATCGTTACCAAGAAACGAAAGTACCTGATAGTTAAATTGGTGTGCGCGAGCTCTAGTAATTGGTCCAGTATGTATAGCAGCAGGGGCTGTGGGTGTGGTATTGATGTCCTCATCATGGTGGCTATCGTTTTCTGTGGGAGTCGACCTTGACGATCCGACTACGAACGTGCGAGACGTCGCGCCATAGCAATCGCTAAACCAACTTCCGAGGGTTATTGACCACGCCGGAGCACGATCAACCTGACCACGAGGGCTTGTTTCCTGCGAGCAAACGAAGAACAAGCAAGAAACTAAGATTGTAATCTGGATATTGCGAATATAAGAGGAAAGCTTTATTAATGAAGGTGGGGTTCTGTGACGCCTTGGTCTGGTCGTTGAACACAAACGAAGTACGCGAAGTTGCAGCTATGGCGAACTTTTAGTCTAAACAAAACCCAAGAAAAAAGCTACTAGATGGATCTACTTATATAGGACCAAGGGGTGGCGACCAAGGAGGTGGGAGGACGTCCCAAGGAAGCCTAAAACCAAACCTAGGTTGTACAAGACTCATGGGCCCAAGTCGAGGTGATGCAACACCTTTGGACTTGTTGTTTGACTCAGATTCTGCTGCAGCATCAGAATGTTTCATCGATATCTCAATGCTCCGGAGGAATATGAAGGTGAATCCAATTGGGTTGGAAAGAGCACGAAATCTACTTTCCAACAAAAAAAGAATCACCCAATTCGGAGTCCGTATGAAAAAGTTGTTGGCGTTTTGAGTCACGTATGTCTGTGCAATCCGAATCTGAATCCAGAATGTGAGAGACTTGGACTCTATCTTCTCTTGGCCCAAAAGTGACGTGAGAGGACTTTTTGAATAGAACCTAAACTTCTCCTTATCCCTTATCTTCACATGTGGATTGTACAAATGTCCCATACACCTGCAATTAGACATAACACAAAAGTGTGTGAAGTATTTTTGTTCTGTATAACATAAATAGATTATTGAATAGTTTGCACTAGAAATCACCTGACAAATATGCATGTATGCAATATTTTTGGTCGTATCCAAGGTAGTCATGTCCTCATCATCCGTCTTCACGTCTATCTTCCTCTTCGGATTCTCCTTGCTCCTTAGTGTCTCCATGGCTAACTCCTTGATACCTGAGTATGCACAACATATCCGTTTGAGGTAGCCATGTCTCATGTTCATCGAAGTGGAATTGTGGGAGGAGAGATGTCACCTCGGTTTCGAGAGCTCTTGCACGTGCTCGTGTCATGGGTCCACTAGGCACTTGGTGAGACGATGGTGGGTCCATGGTGAAGACCTTGGGATGCTCCGCATCATCTCCCCTCCCTTGGGAAAGATCCGACCTCGGATCAAAATCCTTATCACCATGGTACCGAGAGAGATCTTTGATGTTGAAGATGTCGCTCACGGAGTACTTGTCGCGTGGGATGTCGATCTTGTATGCATTGTTGTTGTAGCGTGCAAGCACCTTGAAGGATCCATCGGCTCGTGGTAGAAGTTTGGACTTGCGTTCGTGTGGGAAGCGGTCCGTGTGAAGATGTAGCCACACAAGATCTCCAATGTTGAATATCATGGGTTGCTTGTTGACGTTGAGCTTGGTCGCGAGTCGTTGTACTTGGCGCTCGATGGTGTGCCTTGTATCTTCATGCATCTTCTTGAGGTGGTTGACACGGGCACTGGCGTCCATGTTTGTGCGCTCTTGTAGTGGGAGAGGTAGAATGTCCAATGGGGACAACGGGTTGAAGCCTTAGACGAACTCGAAGGGGGACTTGCCGGTAGTCTTATGTCTTGCATGGTTGTAGGCGTACTCAGCGATAGGTAGGAACTCCTCCCACTCCTTGATATTCTTCTTTATCAACATGCGTAGTAGAGTGGAGAGCGTGTGGTTTGTCACCTCCGTTTGGCCGTCGGTTTGTGGATGATAGGTCGTGGAGAATAGTAGCTTGATTCCGAGCTTGGCGCATAAGGTCTTCCAAAAGTAACTCAATAACTTGACGTCGCGGTCCGAGACAATCGTTTTTGGCACTCCATGTAGACGCAATATTTCCCTACAAAAGAGATTGGCAACATGTGAAGCATCGTTTATCTTGTTGCAAGGAATGAAATGAGCCATTTTGGAGAATCAGTCCACAACAACAAAAACGGAATCCTTGCCATTTCTAGTTCTAGGCAAACCAAGCACAAAATCAATGCTAATATCTTCCCATGGTTGATACAGAATTGGAAGTGGCATGTAAAGATCATGAGATTGAGCTTTAGACTTAGCTTTGCGACATGTAGAGCATCGGTTGGTGAAGCGGTTGACGTCGCGAAACATCTTGGGCCAAAAATAGTTCTTGGAGAGCGTAGCAAGTGTCTTGTCGCGTCCAAAGTTTCCCATTAGTCCTCCTCCATGAGATTCTTGCAAAAGCAACAAACGAAGAGAAGACTCATGGATGCAAAGTTTGTTAGCTCTCATAAGATATCCATCTTTGTTGTAATAGCGTTCCCAAGATGTATGCGTCAAACATTTGGCATAAGGGATGGCAAAAGTAGAATCATGCTCATACAAGTCGTTTATGTGCTCAAAACCAATGACATTCAATTCAAGTTGAGTAACAAGCATGCATATACGAGAAAGCGCATCCGCCACTACATTTTCCTTACCTTTAATATACTTGATGACATAAGGAAAAGACTCAATAAATTCACTCCACTTAGCATGACGCTTGTTCAAATTAGTTTGACCCTTAAGATATTTATGTGTTTCATGATCGGTGTGGATGATGAATTCATGAGGGCAGAGGTAATGTTCCCATTCACGCAAAACTCGCACTAAAGCATATAGCTCTTTGTCATAAATGGGGTAATTGAGTTGCGCGCCGGAAAGTTTCTCACTAAAATATGTTATGGGCGCTTCTCTTGCGTTAACACACCTCCTATGCCATTACCACTAGCATCGCAATGAATTTCAAAAGGTTTGTCAAAGTTGGGTAATGTAAGTACGGGAGCATGAGTAAGAAAATTCTTATGCTCATTGAAAGCGGTGTCTTGCGATGATCCCCAAACAAACGGTGCATTTTTCTTACAAATCTACGGTAGAAACTGGCTAAGCCAACGAAACTATGCACTTGCTGCAAATTGGTTGGTTGGGGCCAAGTTTTAATAGCATTGATCTTAGAGTCATCAACATGAACACCCTTAGAAGATACTACAAAACCCAAGAAAACAAGCTTATCAACACCAAAGAGACATTTTTCCATATTAGCATAAAGTTGCTCTTTGCGAAGAGTTTCTAGCACGGTGCGAAGGTGGGTGACATGCTCTTTGAGAGATTTGCTAAAAACAAGGATATCATCGAAGTAGACAACAAAAAATTCACCAATATAAGGGTGAAGCACATAATGCATAAGACGCATGAAAGTACCCGGTGCTTCCGATAAACCTATAGGCATGACTAACCACTCATACAAACCAAACTTTGTTTTGAAAGCGGTTTTCCATTCATCACCCTCTTGTATGCGTATTTGATAGTAACCACTTTTAAGATCAATTTTGGAAAAGATAGTGGCACCGCTAAGTTCATCTAGCATATCGTCAAGGCGTGGAATGGGATACCTATAGCGAACGGCGATAGCATTGATGGGTCTACAATCGGAACACATGCGAAAGCTACCGTCTCTTTTTGGGACAAGAATGACCGGTACGGCACAAGGACTCAAACTTTCGCGCACATGTCCATGGTCTATGAGATGCTTTACTTGCCTTTGTATTTCTTTGGTTTCTTCGGGGTTTACTCGGTAGGGAGCCTTATTTGGAAGTGGCGCTCCGGGGATGAGGTCGATGCGGTGCTCGATGCCTCGTAGTGGAGGTAGACCCGGAGGTAGCTCGTCGGGGAAAACATCTTGGAATTCCTGCAATAAAGAAGATAGCACCAAAGGTGGATTGTGAGAGGTGTTAGTTTTTGGTGCCTCGTCCTTGCACAATAGGACATAGTGTAGGACACTTGATATGTTCTCACACACTTCTCTCATCTCACGTTTGGTGGCAAATAGAACTAAGGTTTTCTTGTGGCTCATCGTGGAGGCACTCAATTTGGGCTTGTTGCGCTCACTCTCTTTTTGGTGGTTCGTTCTCTCACTATTCTCTCCACGATGGGGTGCTTGCTTGTCCGCGATCACTTGGCTTGGAGACATAGGTCGTAGCACATACTCATTTCCTTTCATCTTGAAGCTATAGTGGTTTGTACGCCCATTGTGGATGACACCTCGGTCAAATTGCCATGGCCGTCCAAGAAGGAGGTGGCAAACGGTCATCGGTAGGACATCACACTCCAAAGTGCCTTTGTAAGCTCCGATCTTGAAAGAAACTTGTACTCTATGCTCGACTTGGATGGTGCCGGTGTCGCTTAGCCATTGAACCTTGTAGGGGTGCGGATGCTTCATCTTGACCAATTGGAGCTTGTAGCATAGTTCTTCACTTGCGAGGTTATGGCAACTCCCTCCATCGATGATGACCTTGACGGACCTTCCATTGATGTCGGCCTTGGTGTGGAAGATATGGCATCTTTGGTCTTCTTCTTGTTGATGTTGAAGAGTCAAGACCTTGGCGACAACAAGAGGGGGGCTTGAATCTTCGTCACAAAAGATTTGATCATCTTCATAGTCGTTGTTCACTTGTCGGTGCATGGCCACTTGCTCAAGGGCTTCTATTTCTCTTTCACTCATTGAGTCATAGGTTCCGTCGTCGTTGAGGATCATGGTGCGCTTGTTTTCACACTCGAAGGACTTGTGGCCTCGGCCGCCGCATGTGAAGCATTTGAAGGAACTTGTCTTGATGGTCTCATCGGTTGGGGTAGATGATGATGAAGCTCTTGGCTTGAAGTTGCTTGTAGTAGGAGGACGACTTGAGGTTGTTGAAGTTTTCTTGTAGCTTGACTTGTCGCTGTTGCTTGTAGATGGCTTGGTTGAGGAAGAAGTTGTTGGAGTCGTTGAAGCTTGGGTGTTGGAGAAGCCGTAGGACTTGGATGAGAACTTGGCATACTTGAAGTCGTCTTGTACTTGGCGTCCGCTTTGGTAGCTTGATGCACTAGCTCGATGAAGTTCGAGTATGGTTGGATGTCGGCAATCTTCTTGATAGGATGATTGAGTCCATTCAAGAAACGTGCCATAGTTTGCTCATCATCTTCCGTGACATTGGCTCTTATCATGGCAATCTCCATTTCCTTGTAGTACTCTTCAACGCTCTTGGTTCCTTGCTTGAGGAGTTGGATTTTCTTGAAGAGGTCGCGGTTGTAGTAGTTTGGCACGAATCATGCTCTCGTGACATCCTTCATTTGCGCCCAAGTAGTGATGGGTGGTTCACTTCTTGCCTCTCGGTGCTCAATGACCTGTTCCCACCAAATGAGGACGTAGTCTTGGAATTCAAGAGATGCCATCGTGATCTTTTTCTCTTCTTCGTAGTTGTGCAAGCGGAAGATTTTGTCAACCTTCAATGCCCATGATATGTACTCTTCGGGGTCGTTGCTACTGGTGAACATGGGCATGGTGAACTTTAGCTTGCCGTATCGTTGCTGGTCATTGTGTTGGGGTCGAGGATGATGACGCCCATGTCGTTGAGGATTGACAAACTCTTGTTGCTCTTGGTGAGGAGGGTTGTCGACCTCAAGATGCTCTTGTCTTGGAGGATTTCCATTGTCTTCATGCTCTCGATGAACTTGATGCTCTTGTCAAACTTGTGGATGAGCTTGTCGAGCATGATGAGGAACATGACGATGCACACGCGCTTGATAAATCCTTTCTTGAACTTCATCACGAAGCGCTTCTTGTTGCTCACGAGCTTGCTGGTTGCGCGTGTCTACGGTGTGACTTGAATCTCAGAGGGCACGTTGCGCCTCAAGTGCTTGAGCTTCACGGAGTTGTTGTTCTTGTTGTTGTGCCTCGGCATCTTGTGCATCTTGATGTTGTCGTGCTCGCTCCTCTTGTTCTTATTGGCGTTGACGTTGCCGTTCTTGTGCTTGCGCAAATGTAGCTTGGTTTTGATGACGTCGGTGCTCTTGAGAGTCGGTGTCGTGTAGCGGATTGCGGTTGGCTTGACGATCTTGATGTGCGGCACGACGAAGAGTATTCGATGTCGGGGTACTTGAGCCGGAGATAGTGTCGTCGGAATGTCGACTCGAGCGGCTCCGATTTGAGTAGGAGGAAGTGGTAGAAGAGCGGTTGACCAACAAGGCATGAATCTCGTCCATTCTTGCGTCATTCTCGTGCTTGTGTGCATCGAGCTTGTGATCGAAGTAGTCTCTTGTACCTTGCTCGGAGAGTCGCAAGTCGGTGGCGAGGTTGTCGATGCGGTCGCTCATTGCTAGTTGCTCCTCATGAAATAATCGTTGCGTTCCAAATAGGTGTAGTTTGGTGACGTAGTTGTTCGGATCATCATCTTGCTCAAGGAAGAGTGGGTTTGTAGAGGTACTTGGCCTATCCATCATTCCAAACAAAGATATGTGAGTGGGAGCAAGAGAAGAACCAATACCAAATGTACCTTGACCGATGTTGAAGACGAATCAATGATCACTCCAATGTGTAACAAGGAAATAGCACAATTGGTACCAATTCTTGTCGGTTTCTCACACCTACACAAGTAAAAGCTTATGGTGGAGCTTGGTTAGGATGGTGGCACAATTTTTTTGATGTGATAGTAAGAAAGATTCAATAATGTTGGAAAAGATTCGCAAGTTGTAAATGCAACAAGTAGACCAATAGCAAAAAGAGTACACGGAAACGAACACGCAAAAGGGTAAGTGGGGTCGTGCAACCAAGGAATGAGCCAAAATGTGGAATCCACGAAAATGCTCTTGTTGCACAACACTAGAGAGACGCTAGCACGATTGCACAATAGGCGGATACAAACTTGTGCACAACCTACTAAGCAAAATGCACCGACTTCTATCCCAAGTATGATCTACGTATGATGTTCCGATGATATGATCCAAGATGACCGAGTATGACAATCTTAATGTTGTATGATGCTATGGTTCTTGCTTATAAGCTCTTTGCTTATCTTTCCCTTTTGCTTAAAAGCTTGTTTGGCTCTTTGTGTGTTGAGCTCTTTTCTCAAGCAATGCTTCACGAACCAAGATAGCAATTGTATATGCGATGACAATTTGTGACACAAGAGATGATACCGAGATATGCAACTCGATGATATGATATGTATGCGATGGGAAGTATGATCACTAATGTGCACAAGTCACGTTACCGGCAATACTCAAAGGCTAGTCTCGATGGGTAAGTGACGCAAAGGTAAGGCTATGGGGTTATCAATGCAAATGCGAGAAAGTATGATGATAACACAATACCAAGATGATGTTACCAAAATGATGTTGCCGTTTGTAGTAGTCGTTGGCGAAGATGAGTGGCGGTGATGTCGATGTCGTACCGTTCCTAGTTAGCCGAAACACCCTAGGAAACGATGAACCACAACTCAAATTCTCAAAACCAAATGTGGCAAAATGTGTCGGAGGTGGTAGCGGTCAAGCAGTGGTAGGGTTCGGTGTATTGAAAGGGTTTGCGGAAGTTAGGTGGTGGTGGTCGAAGTGGGTATGCGGAGGCGTTGGTGGCGGTGGTCAAAAACTGCAGAGAATGCAGTTTCGTTAGTGGAGGCCGGATGATCCGGGCCAGGAGCCAGATGATCCGGGTCAGAAGCCGGATGATCCGGGTGAGTCAACTTCGCTCGGGGACGGCTCGGGATGAGCTCGAAAACGGGGACAAATTCAATGATTTCGCAGATTTTGGATGGATTGCGAGGTGGAGATGGTAGGGGAAGGTAAGATCCACTTGCAACACAACAAATTCACGGATCAAAACCAACAAAACATCATCAAAACTCACAAATCACAAGAAATTTTTTTGGGGCTATTTTTGTGGGGATTTTCGGATTAGGACGAAAAACAATAAAATCAAGCTAGAAAACGAAGAGGGGAGGCTCCGAAATCGTGATCAACGTGGCTCATGATACCAAGATGATGTAGGGTGCAACCCTAAATGGCCGATCTTTTATGAAAGGAGCGGATCCCGACTAAGAACACGAGGGGGAAACGAGGGAAAACACAAGAGAAATCACTAAACCAACAAGATATAGTCACACATATGCTAGATCCTCGAGACATGAGAGGGGATACAAGATTCAAATCCAACAAAGGACGATACAAAGGGTAACCGGTTCTTCTCCTAGAAGGAGTTCTTGATGGGGCCACCCAAGAGGGGGTCTTGAATCCATGGGGATCTTCTCTGTAGAGGGGTCGTGGTCTCTCTCGAGGAGATGATCCGTATGGATGAGCAAAAGCTATCCTCACATATGAGCTAAACCAATGTTGACCCTAGAAAGAGGTGGAGGAGTCATATATATAGAGGTTGGGGGGTGAAGGGGTACATGGGCCTTGGCCCAACATCATGCACGCAAGCACTGTCCGAATGATCCGGATGTTGGTCCGGATGATCTGGCTTTCGGGAGTCCGGATGATCCGGGTCGGCGTCCGGATGATCCGGCTGTGTCGTGCCCGCCGCAGAGGGTCCGGATGTCCGGGGCCTGGTCCGGACGTCCGGGTGTGGCCGGATGATTCGGGCCTGGGTCTGGATGATCCGGCTTCATGGTGAAGCTTCGGGTGTCCTTGGGCGAGGTAGCCGGATCGTCCGGGCCGGGGTCCGGATCGTCCGGACGGCGGTCCGGATCTTCTGGGCTTCTGCTGACTTTGCCCTTCTTCTTCTCCGTCTTCACGTTCATCTTCCTCTTCGAATTCTCCTTGCTCCTTAGTGTCTCCATGGCTAACTCCTTGATACCCGAGTATGCACAATGTCTCCGTTTGAGGTAGTAGCCATGTCTCATGTTCATCGAAGTGGAATTGTGAGAGGAGAGATGTCACCTCGGTTTTGAGAGCTCTTGCACGTGCTCGTGTCATGGGTCCACTAGGCACTTGGTGAGACGATGGTGGGTCCATGGTGAAGACCTTGGGATGCTCCGCATCAACATAAGATGTCGCGCGCCCATGTTGCTGGATGTAGGCGTGGAAGTCCAAGGTCGAACCATGTTTGCGCTTCATCCCAGAATCTGCGTGCATGGGAGCAAGTCACCAGTGCATGCATAAGATCCTCCTCTTTGGCCAAGCATACATTGCATAGGCTTGTAGGTTTGATATGTTTGTGCTTAAGGGTTGCTTCGTCGGGGAGGATCCCGCGAAGAACTCTCCACCAAAAAACTCTGACCTTAGGCACAACTTTGAGCTTCCACAGAGATGTCCACATCTGTTGTTTAGATTTTGAGGCACCGGTAGCCGTACCTTCCTCTAGAGCTTTATGCTCTTTCTGATTCACGAGAGCACGGTACGCCGACTTGACAGTGTACACACCCAAGTTTTCAAAAGCCCAAGCAGAGAAATCATCCCCACCTCCGGTACGCAATGGTATGTTCAAGATAGCTTCTGCATCCGGAGCGAGAAAATTTTGTCGAACAAGATCCGTCTTCCATGTCCAATTTTCTTCATCAATGAGTTCATTGACAGTATGTAAAGTAGTAGGACTAATAATGGACATAGGAGACATGCTAATGGTACCTGGAATCCACTTATCCTCCCAAAAGGAGATAGATCTTCCATTACCAACACGCATGAGCATACCCGCCTGAAGTGCCTAGTGTCCTGCCACAATTGCCCGCCAAACTGGAGAAGCTGGCTTCGGCACTGTAGCGTGCAAAAAATCTGAATCTGGAAAGTATCGACCCTTCAGCACCCGGACGCATAATGAATCTGGGCTAACCATAAACCTCCACCCATGCTTCCCAAGGAGTTCTAGGTTGAATAGCCCCATGTCACGAAAACCCATTCCCCCCTAAACTTTTGGCGTTGCGAGCGCTTTCCACAAATCCAACGCAAAGATCTTTTGTCCAGGGAGCTACTCCACCAATATTTGGCCATGTTGGAACTGTACTTCTTGCATACCTTCTTTGTAAGTCGAAAGCATGACATGCTGAATGTAGGGATGGCTTGGACGATGGACTTAAGCAAGATCCTTCTCCCCGCGCATGCAAAATTGCGCTCCGACCACCCCTGCATACTTCCGCGAGCTCTTTCACCAATATGATCGAAAGTGTCGATGGTAATCCTTCCCACAGCTGTGGGTAGGCCGAGATATCTCTCACTGAAAGCTTCCACCATAATTCCAAGTCTCTGTTTCATTCTATTCCGGACTTCGGTGGGAGAATTTGATGTGAAGAAAACCGAGCTCTTGTCTTTGTTAACACTTTGGCCCGAACAAGCTGCATATATTTGCAAAATTTTGTTCAATCTATCTGCGCTTTCCTCCGTTGCACTGATAAATATCAAGCTATCATCAGCAAACAGAAGATGATTACCCATGGCGATCTGTACGAGACACAAATCCCTCTGTCTACAAAGTTGCCACCATAATAGTTCAGCAGAGAGGTGAGTCCTTCTGCACATAGCAGAAACAGAAAGGGGGATGCCGGACATCCCTGTCTCAAACCCCGAGATGGTGTGAAAAAGGGAAGCAACTCACCGTTCATTCTGACAGTGAATCTGACTGACATGACACACTTCATGATCAGTCGAACAAAATCATGGCCAAAACCCAATCTGAGAAGCATAGCCTCCAAGTAATGCCACTCAACGCGATCATATACTTTCATCATGTCTAATTTAAGAGCACATGAGAAATTTTTCCCTTTCTTCCTTCTCTTCACTGAGTGAATACTCTCAAATGCTACCAGTACGTTATCAGTTATCAACCTGCCTGGTACAAATGCACTTTGTTCCTCTCCCACTATCGTGTCCATCCACGGTTTCATGCGATTAGTAATCGCTTTGGCAGCAATCTTGTAGGGCACTGGACAAAGAGATATGGGACGATATTCGGTGATTGATTGGGGGTGTCGTACCTTAGTGATCAACGTGATAGAAGTGTCATTTAGACCCATAGGAAGCTCCCAACCATTAAAAATTCTAGCACAGCCGGCACCAAGTCCTCCTCAACAACTGACCAGTGTCGCTGAAAGAACCCCGTTGTGAAACCATCAATACCAGGTGCTTTGGACGGGGCCATTTGGAGCAGCGTTGTGCGTACTTCAGCGGCCTCAAAAGTTCGCTGTAGATCAACATTCAAATCCAGGGTAACCCGTTCTAGCACAAACTGTAACAAACCATCCATGTTCTGAAAGCCCTGTTGATGCGGAGCATCCCAAGGTCATCCCCATGGACCTATCATCGTCTCACCAAGTGCCTAGTGGACCCATGACTCGAGCATGTGCAAGAGCTCTCGAAACCGAGGTGACATCTCTCCTTTCCGAACTACCACCTTCTTTACATGAGACATGGCTGCTACCTCAAACGGAGACACTTTGCATACTCAGGTACCTTGGAGAAGTGATGTAGGGTGGAACCCTAGATGGCCGATCTTTCACGAAAGGAGCGGATCCCTAAGAAGAACGCAATGAACACGAGGGGAAACACGAGGGGAACACGAGAGAAATCACTCAACCAACAAGAATAGATCACACATGCGCTAGATCGATGAACACAAAGGTGAGATACAAGATCCAAAGTCAACAACGGACGATACAAACGGTAACCGATTCTTCTCCGTGAGGAGGTCTTGATGGGGGCCACACAAGAGGGGGTCTTGAATCCAAGGTGATCTTCTCCGAAGAGGGGCCGCAGTCTCTCTCGAGGAGGAGATCCGTAATGGATGAGCAAAGCTCTATCTCAACTATGAGCTAAACCAATGCTAACCCTAGAAAGAGGAAGGGGATGGAGTATATATAGTCTAGGGCGCGAAGAGGTACATGGGCCTCGGCCCTTTACTGTGCGCAGACAGGCGGAGCCGGATGTCCGGGCGTTGGGCCGGATGTCCGGGGCTTTGGGAGGGGCCGGATGTCCGGGCTGACGGCGATAGCTTCTGTAGGTTCTGGTGCGTGGCGCCTGATTTCCGGGCTCGGGCCGGATGTCCAGGGCCTGTAGATGTTGGGCGGCTGGGATGCGGCTGTAGTAGATGTCTCCAGCGGCCGGATGTCCGGTGCTGGGGCCGGATGTCCGGGCCCTGGAGCTATCTTCTTCTCCTTCCGGCGGTTCTCTTCATCCGTGAACTTGGCGGCTTGTCCGTCTTCACGTGCATCCTCAGGAGGTTCCTCTTGACACCTAATCATGCATAGCATATTCGACTTAGGTAGTAGCCATGTCTCGAGTGGATCATATGTGATATCACTAAGGAAGGAACTCACCTCGTTCTCGATAGCTCTAGCTCGTGCTCGTGTCATGGGTCCTCTTGGCTCTTGATGATACGATGGTAGGTCCATGGGGATGACCGTAGGATGCTCCACATCATCTCCTCTCCCTTGGGAAAGATCCGACCTCGGATCGAAAGCCTCATCATCATGGTACGGGGAGAGGTCTTTGATGTTGAAGATGTCGCTCATGGAGTATTTGTCGCGTGGGAGGTCGGTCTTGTAAGCGTTGTTGTTGTAGCATGCAAGCACCTTGAAGGGTCCATCCGCTCAGGGTAGTAGCTTGGACTTGCGCTCATTTGGGAAACGGTCCTTGCGAAGGTGTAGCCCCACAAGATCTCCAACATTGAATATCAGGGGTTGCTTGTTGACGTTGAGCTTGGTCGCGAGTCGTTGTACTTGGCGCTCAATGGTGTGCCTTGTATCTTCATGCATCTTATTGAGGTAGTTGACTCGGGCACTTGCCTCCATGTTTGTGCGCTCTTGTAGCGGTAGAGGTAGAATGTCCAATGGTGACAATGGGTTGAAGCCATAGACGACCTCGAAGGGGGATTTGCCGGTAGTCGAATGTCTTGCATGATTGTAGGCGTACTCGGCGATAGGTAGGCACTCCTCCCACTCCTTGATGTTCTTCTTCATCAACACGCGTAGTAGAGTGGAGAGCGTGCGGTTCGTCACCTCCGTTTGGCTGTCGGTTTGTGGATGGTATGCCGAAGAGAACAAAAGCTTGATTCTGAGCTTGGCGCACAAGGTCTTCCAAAAGTAACTCAAGAACTTGACGTCGCGGTCCGAGACAATCGTCTTTGGCACTCCATGAAGGCGCAATATTTCCCTACAAAACAAATTTGCAACATGTGAAGCATCATGTATCTTGTTGCAAGGAATGAAATGAGCCATTTTGGAGAATCGGTCCACAACAACAAAAACGGAATCCTTGCCATTTCTAGTTCAAGGCAAACCAAGCATGAAATACATGCTAATATCTTCCCATGGTTGATATGGAATTGGAAGTGGCATGTAAAGGCCACGAGATTGGGCTTTAGACTTAGCTTTGCGACATGTAGAGCATCGGTTGGTGAAGCGATTGACGTCACGAAACATCTTGGTCCAAAAGTAGTTCTTGGAGAGCGTAGCAAATGTCTTGTCGCGTCCAAAGTGTCCCATTAGTCCTCCTCCATGAGATTCTTGCAAAAGTAACAAACAAAGAGAAGACTCGGGGATGCAAAGTTTGTTATCTCTCATAAGATAACCGTCCTTGAGGTAGTATCGATCCCAAGAAGTATGCGTCAAACACTTGGCATAAGGAATAGCAAATGTAGGATCATGCTCATACAAGTCTTTTATGTGCTCAAAACCAATGACATTCAATTCAAGTTGAGTAACAAGCATGCATAAACGGGAAAGCGCATCCGCCACAACATTTTTCTTACCTTTAATATACTTGATGACATAAGGAAAAGACTCAATAAACTCACTCCATTTAGCATGACGCTTGTTCAACTTAGTTTGACCCTTAAGGTATTTAAGCGTTTCATGGTCGGTATGGATGATGAACTCATGAGGGCGGAGGTAATGTTCCCATTCACGCAAAACTCGAACTAAAGCATATAGCTCTTTGTCATAGATGGGGTAATTGAGTTGCGCTCCGGAGAGTTTCTCACTAAATTATGCAATGGGGCGCTTCTCTTGCGTTAACACACCTCCTATGCCATTACCACTAGCATCGCAATGAATTTCAAAAGGTTTGTCAAAATTGGGTAATGCAAGCATGGGGGCATGAGTAAGAAAATTCTTAAGCTCATTGAAAACGATGTCTTGGGATGTTCCCCAAACAAACGGTGCATTTTTCTTACTCAAAGCATGCAAAGGTGAAGCAATGGTGCTAAAATCCTTCACAAATCAACGGTAGAAACCGGCTAAACCAAGAAAACTACGCACTTGTTGCAAATTGGTTGGTTGGGGCCAAGTTTTAATAGCATTGATCTTAGATTCATCAACATGAACACCCTTAGAAGATACTACGAAACCCAAGAAAACAAGCTTATCAACACCAAATAGGCATTTTTCCATATTAGCATAAAGTTGCTCTTTTCGAAGAGTTTGTAGCACGGTGCGAAGGTGGGTGACATGCTCTTTGAGAGATTTTTTAAACACAAGGATATCATCAAAGTAGACAACAACAAATTCACCAACGTAAGGGCGAAACACATAATGCATAAGACACATGAAGGTACCGGGTGCTTCCGATAAACCCATAGGCATGGCTAACCACTCATATAGACCAAACTTTGTTTTGAAAGCGGTTTTCCATTCATCACCCTCTTGTATGCGGATTTGATAGTAACCACTTTTAAGATCAATTTTGGAAAAGATAGTGGCACCGCTAAGTTCATCAAGCATATCATGAAGGCATGGAATGGGGTACCTATACCGAACGGTGATAGCATTGATAGGTCTACAATCGAAACACATGCGAAAGCTACCGTCTCATTTTGGCACAAGAATGACCGGTACGGCACAAGGACTCAAACTTTCACGCACATGTCCATGGTCTATGAGATGCTTAACTTGCCTTTGTATTTCTTTGGTTTCTTCGGGGTTGACACAGTATGGGGCCTTGTTTGGAAGTGGTGCTTCGGGGATGAGGTCGATTCGGTGCTCAATGCCTCGTAGTGGAGGTAGACCCGGAGGTAGCTCATCGGGGAAAACATCTTGGAATTCCTGCAATAAAGATGATAACACTAAAGGTAGATCATGAGAGGTGTTAGTTTTTGGTGCCTCGTCCTTGCACAATAGGACATAGTGTAGGACACTCGATGGGTTCTCACACACTTCTCTCATCTCACGTTTGGTGGCAGATAGGACCAATTTCTTCTTGTCGCTCATCATGGAGGCACTCAATTTGGGCTTGTGGCGCTCACTCTCCTTATGGTGGTTCGCTCTCTCACTACTCTCTCCACGATGGGTGTTGTGCTTGTCGGCGAGCACTTGGCTTGGAGACATAGAACGTAGCACAAACTCCTTCCCTTTCATCTTGAAGCTATAGTGATTTGTACGCCCATTGTGAATGACACCTCGGTCAAATTGCCATGGCCGTCCAAGAAGGAGGTCGCACATGGTCATCGGAAGGACATCACACTCCAAAGTGTCTTCATAGGCGCCGATCTTGAAAGAGACTTGTACTCTATGCTCGACTTGTATGGTGCCGGTGTCGCTTAGCCATTGAACCTTGTAGGGGTGCGGGTGCTTCGTCTTGACCAATTGGAGTTTGGAGCATAGTTCTTCACTTGCTAAGTTATGGCAAATCCCTCCATCGATGATGACCTTGACGGACCTTCCATTGATGCCGGCCTTTGGGTGGAAAATATGGCATCTTTGATCTTCGTCTGGTTGATGTTGAAGAGTCAAGACTTTGGAGACAACAAGAGCGGGACTTGAATCTTCATTGCAAAAGACTTGATCATCTTCGACTTCGTTGTTCACTTGGCGGTGCATGGCCACTTGCTCAAGGGCTTCCATTTCTCCTTCACTCATTGAGTCATATGTTCCGTCGTCGTTGAGCATCATGGTGCGCTTGTTTGTGCACTCGAAGGACTTGTGGCCTCGGCCTCCGCATGTGAAGCATTTGGTGGAACTTGTCTTGATAGTCTCATCGGTTGGAGTAGATGATGATGAAGCTTTCGGCTTGAAGTTGCTTGTAGAAGGAGGACGACTTGAGCTTGTAGAAGGTGTTGTAGTCGTCGAAGCTTGATTGTCGGAGAAGCCGTAGGACTTGGATGAGAACTTGGCATACTTGAAGTCGGCTTGTACTTGTCGTTCCGCTTTGGTACCTTGATGCACTAGCTCGATGAGGTTCGAGTATGGTTGGAAGTCGGCAATCTTCTTGATAGGGTGATTGAGTCCATTCAAGAAACGTGCCATAGTTTGCTCATCATCTTCTTTGACATTGGCTCGTATCATGGCAATCTCCATTTCCTTGTAGTACTCTTCAACGCTCTTGGTTCCTTGCTTGAGTTGTTGGAGTTTCCTGAAGAGGTCCCGGTTGTAGTAGTTTGGCACGAATCGTGCTCTCATGACATCCTTCATTTGTGCCCAAATGGTGATGGGTGGTTCACCTCTTGCCGCTCGGCACTCAATGACTTGTTCCCACCAAATGAGGACGTAGTCTTGGAATTCAAGGGATGCCATTGTGATCTTCTTCTCTTCTTCGTAGTTGTGCAAACGGAAGATTTTGTCAACCTTCAATGCCCATGATATGTACTCTTCGGGGTCATTGCTTCTGGTAAACTTGGGCATGGTGAACTTTAGCTTGCCATATCGTTGCTCTTCATTGTGTTGGGGTCGGGGATGATGACGCCCATGTCGTTGAGATTTGACAATCTCATGTTGCTCTTGGCGAGGAGGGCTGTCTTCCTCATGTTGCTCTTGGCGAGGAGGGTTGTCTTCCTCATGTTGCTCTTGGCGAGGAGGGTTGTCTTCCTCATGTTGCTCTTGGCGAGGAGGGTTGTCGACCTCATGTTGCTCTTGGCGAAGAGGGGGTCCATTGTCTTCTTGCTGTTGATGGACTTGACGTTCTTGTCTCGCTTGAGGAGGAGCTTGTCGATCTTGTCGAGGAGCTTGTCGATGCACGCATGCTTGGTAAATCCTTTCTTGAGCTTCGTCGCGAAGTGCTTCTTGATGTAGACGAGCTTGTCGGCCTCGATTGGCTACGGCACGACTTGAATCTTGAAGGGCACGTTGCGCCTCAAGTGCTTGAGCTTCACGTAGTTGTTGTTCTTGACGTTGTGCCTCAGCGTCTTGTGCATCTTGATGTTGTAGTTCTCGCTCCTCTTGTTCTGGTTGTCGTTGGCGTTGCCGTTCTTGTGCTTGTGCAAAAGCAGCTTGGTTTTGACGATGTCGATGTTCTTGAGAGTCGGTGTCGTGTAGAGGATTGCGGTTAGCTTGACGGTCTTGACGCGCGGCGCGACGAAGAGTATTCGATGTCGGTGTACTTGAACCGGAGAGGGTGTCGTCGGAGTGACGACTTGAGCAGCTCCGTCTTGAAGAGGACGAAGTTGTAGAAGAGCGGACCATCATGGTTCGGATATCTTCTTTGAGGGAACTCATGGATGTGTCGAAGTAGTCTCTTGTACATTGCTCGGATTGTTGTAGGTCGGTGGCGAGATTGTCGATGCGGTCGCCCAAAGCAAGTTGTTCTTGATGCAAAGCTCGGTGTGCACCAAATAGTTTAGTATTGGTGACGTAGGAGGACATGTCATCGTCTTGCTCCAAGAAAAGTGGGTTGGTAGAAGTACTTGGCCTATCCATCATTCCAAACAAAGATATGTGAGTGGGAGAAAAAGAAGAACCAATACCAAATGTACCTTGACCGATGTTGAAAATGGATCAAAGATCACTCCAATGTGTAGCAAGGAAATAGCACAATTGGTACCAATTCTTGTCGGTTTCTCACACCTACACAAGTAAAAGCCTATGGTGGAGCTTGGTTAGGACGGTGGCACAAAATTTGATGCAATTGTAAGTGAGAGTCAATAATGTTGGAAAAGATTCACAAATTTGCAAATGCAACAAGTAGACCAATAGCAAGATATGGTACACGGAAACACACACGCAAATAGATAATGTGGGTTGTGCAACCAAGGGTGAGCCAAAATGTGGAATCCACCAAGATGCTCTTGTTGCACAACACTTGAGAGACGCTAGCACGATTGCACAATAGGCGGATACGAACTTGTGCACAACCTATTAAGCAAAAATGCAACGACTTCTATCCCAAGTATGCTATATGTATGATGTTCCTATGCTTTGATCCAAGATGATCGAGTATGACAATCTTAATGTTGTATGATGCTATGGTTCTTGCTTATAAGCTCTTTGCTTATCTTTCCTCTCTTTCTTAAAAGCTTGTTTGGCTCTTTGTTGTTTGAGCTCTTTTCTCATGCAATGTTTCACGAACCAAGATAGCAATTGTGTATGCGATGACAACTTTGTGACACAAGAGATGATACCAAGATATGCAACACGATGATGGTATGTATGCTATGGGAAGTATGATCACTAATGTGCACAAGTCACGTTGCCGGCAATACTCAAAGTCTAGTCTCGATTGGTAAGTGACGCAAAAGTAAGGCTATGGGGTTATCAATGCAAATGCAAGAGAGTATGATGATATCACGATACCAAGATGATATCAAGGTGAAGGTGATACCAAAGTGATGTAGCCGTACGTAGTAGTCCTTGGTGAAGATGAGCGGTGGTGATGTTGATGTCGAACCATACCAAGATAGCCGAAACACAATAGGACACGGAAAACCACAACTCAAATTCTCAAAGCAACGGGTCAAAATTTTCGGAGTTGGTAGCGGGAAAGGCTATGGTGGTGCTATGCGGAAGTGGTGGTGGTATGTGGAAGTGCATGTGGGCACCGGAACAAAATTTGGCGAGAGTTAGGCGGGAAACAGAGTGGAGGATGGAAGTGATGCTGTCAGGGGCCGGATGTCCGGGCTGATGGCCGGATGTCCGGGTCGGGCCGGATGTCCGGGCTGTCGGGCCGGATGTCCGGGCTCGGGATCCGTGGACGAACTCGAAGAACAAAGCGTGGAGAGGTCAAATCCGGGGCAAAATTCGGAAGATTTTGTGGATGGAAATTGGGGAAAAGTTGGGGGAAAGCTAGATCTACCTGCAACACACGAAATCCGCGGATCAAATCCAACAAAAATCATCACACCAACAAATCACAAAAAAAAACTGGGGCTATTTTTGTGGGGCAATTTTTGGATTAGGACAAAAAACAACAAAATCAAGCTAGAAAACAAAGAGAGGGGGCTCCGAAATCATGATCAACGTGGCTCTGATACCAAGATGATGTAGGATGGGACCCTAGATGGCCGATCTTTCACGAAAGGAGCAGATCCCTGCGAAGAATGTGATGAACACGAGGGGAAACACGAGGGAAACACGAGGGGAACACGAGAGAAATGACTCAACCAACAAGAATAGATCACACATGCGCTAGATCGATGAACACAAAGGTGAGATACAAGATCCAAAGTCAACAATGGACGATACAAACGATAACCGGTTCTTCTCTGTGAGGAGGTCTTGATGGGGGCCACCCAAGACGGGGTCTTGAATCCAAGGTGATCTTCTCCGAAGAGGGGCCCCAGTCTCTGTCGAGGAGGAGATCCATAATGGATGAGCAAAGCTCTATCTCAACTATGAGCTAAACCATTGCTAACCCTAGAAAGAGGAAGGGGATGGAGTATATATAGTCTAGGGGGCGAAGAGGTACATGGGCCTCGGCCATTTACTGTGCGCAGACAGGCGGAGCCGGATGTCCGGGCGTCGGGCCGGATGTCCGGGGCTTCGGGAGGGGCCGGATGTCTGGGCTGACGGTGATAGCTTCTGTAGGTTTTGGTGTGTGGCGCCGGATTTCCGGGCTCGCGCCGGATGTCCGGGCTGGGGCCGGATCTCCGGGGCCTGTAGATGTTGGGCGGTTGGGATGCGGCTGTAGTAGATGTCCGGGCTGGGATGCGGCTGTAGTTCAAATTTGAGTTACGGTCATTAAATGGCTAGAAAATCACTTAAATGTCTTTAAAAGGTCAAATGACCCCTAGAAATTTCCAAAATTTCACATTATAGTTGTAGTAGTGCATGTTAGACGTAGGAAAAAATTGAAGGCCGTAAGAGGAAGCTATCTCCCGTTCGTCATCAAACATGCATTGTTCCCTCTCGGAACCACGAGCCTTCTAGTGAGTTGCTCCGATTTGTGAGGGGTGTGTGTGTCCAAACTTTCGTCAAACATGCCCATTTCTTTACCACATCATCTTGGTGGCATGACATTACATCAACCAAGGTTTCATGTGTTTCTGATTTTTTTTATTTTTTGGAATTAAAATGCCATGTCACTCCATGCATACGTATGCATGTGTCCATGTCGTGAGACAAATATGTTTGAAAATTCCTTCTAATTTAATGCACATGGAATTAACACGCACACAAGTACACAAATATGATTTTTCAAACCGTTTTGGTTAGGCGTTGCATGTAGATGTAGTTCAAATTTTAATTACGGTCATTGAATGGCTAGGAAATCACTTAAATGTCTTTAAAAGGTCAAATGACCCCTAGAACTGTCCCAAAATTCACATGACAGTTGTAGTAGTGCACGTTAGACGTAGAAAAAAAATTGAAGGCCGTAAGAGGAAGCTATCTCCCGTTCGTCATCGAACATGCATTGTTCCCTCTCGGAACCATGAGCCTTCTAGAGAGTTGCTCCGGTTTGTGAGGGGTGTGTGTGCAAACTTTCGTCAACCATGCCAATTTCTTTACCACATCATCTTGGTGGCATGACATTACATCAACCAAGGTTTCATGTGTTTCTGATATGTTTTTTATTTTTTGCAATTAAAAATGCCATGTCACTCCATGCATACGTATGCATGTGCCCATGCCCTGAGACAAATATGTTTGAAAATTCCTTCTAATTTACTGCACATGGTATTAACTCGCACACAAGTACAAAATATGGTTGTTCAAATCGTTTTGGTTAGGCGTTGCATGTAGATGTAGTTCAAATTTGAATTGCGGTCACTAAATAGCTAGAAAACCAATTAAATGTCTTTAAAAGGTCAAACGACCCCTAGAATTTCCAAAATTTCACATTACAGTTGTAGTAGTGCACGTTAGACGTAGAATAAAATTGAAGCCCGTAAGAGGAAGCTATCTCCCGTTCGTCATCGAACATGCATTGTTCCTCTCGGAACCATGAGCCTTCTAGAGAGTTGCTCCGGTTTGTGAGGGGTGTGTGTGCAAACTTTCGTCAACCATGCCAATTTCTTTACCACATCATCTTGGTGGCATGACATTACATCAACCAAGGTTTCATGTATTTCTGATATGTTTTTTATTTTTTGCAATTAAAAATGCCATGTCACTCCATGCATACGTATGCATGTGCCCATGCCCTGAGACAAATATGTTTGAAAATTCCTTCTAATTTACTGCACATGGTATTAACTCGCACACAAGTACAAAATATGGTTGTTCAAATCGTTTTGGTTAGGCGTTGCATGTAGATGTAGTTCAAATTTGAATTGCGGTCACTAAATAGCTAGAAAACCAATTAAATGTCTTTAAAAGGTCAAACGACCCCTAGAATTTCCAAAATTTCACATTACAGTTGTAGTAGTGCACGTTAGACGTAGAATAAAATTGAAGCCCCTAAGAGGAAGCTATCTCCCGTTCGTCATCAAACATGCATTGTTCCCTCTCGGAACCACGAGCCTTCTAGTGAGTTGCTCCGGTTTGTGAGGAGTGTGTGTCCAAACTTTTGTCACAAATGCCAATTTCTTTACCACATCATCTTGGTGGCATGACATTACATCAACCAAGGTTTCATGTGTTTCTGATTTTTCTTTTTTTGGAATTAAAATTCCCTGTCACTCCAAGCATACGTAGGCCTATGTCCATGTCGTGAGACAAATATGTTTGAAAATTCCTTCTAATTTAATGCACATGGAATTAACACGCACACAAGTACACAAATATGATTTTTCAAACCGTTTTGGTTAGGCGTTGCATGTAGATGTTGTTCAAATTCGAATTACGGTCATTAAATGGCTAGGAAATCACTTAGATGTCTTTAAAAGGTCAAATGACCCCTAGAACTGTCCAAAAATTCACATTACAGTTGTAGTAGTGCACGTTAGACGTAGAAATAAATTGAAGGCCGTAAGAGGAAGCTATCTCCCGTTCGTCATCAAACATGCATTGTTCCCTCTCGGAACCACGAGCCTTCTAGAGAGTTGCTCCGGTTTGTGAGGGGTGTGTGTCCAAACTTTTGTCAAACATGCCAATTTCTTTACCACATCATCTTGGTGGCATGACATTACATCAACCAAGCTTTCATGTGTTTCTGATTTTTCGTTTTTGGAATTAAAATGCCCTGTCACTCCATGCATACGTATGCATGTGTCCATGTCGTGAGACAAATATGTTTGAAAATTCCTTCCAATTTAATGCACATGGAATTAACACGCACACAAGTACACAAATATGATTTTTCAAACCGTTTTGGTTAGGTGTTGCATGTAGATGTAGATCAAATTTGAATTACGGTCATTAAATGGCTAGGAAATCACTTAAATGTCTTTAAAAGGTCAAATGACCCCTAGAAATTTCCAAAATTTCACATTATAGTTGTAGTAGTGCATGTTAGACGTAGGAAAAAATTGAAGGCCATAAGAGGAAGCTATCTCCCGTTCGTCATCAAACATGCATTGTTCCCTCTCGGAACCACGAGCCTTCTAGAGAGTTGCTCCGATTTGTGAGGGGTGTGTGTGTCCAAACTTTCGTCAAACATGCCCATTTCTTTACCACATCATCTTGGTGGCATGACATTACATCAACCAAGGTTTCATGTGTTTCTGATTTTTTTTATTTTTTGGAATTAAAATGCCATGTCACTCCATGCATACGTATGCATGTGTCCATGTCGTGAGACAAATATGTTTGAAAATTCCTTCTAATTTAATGCACATGGAATTAACACGCACACAAGTACACAAATATGATTTTTCAAACCGTTTTGGTTAGGCGTTGCATGTAGATGTAGTTCAAATTTGAATTACGGTCATTGAATGGCTAGGAAATCACTTAAATGTCTTTAAAAGGTCAAATGACCCCTAGAACTGTCCCAAAATTCACATGACAGTTGTAGTAGTGCACGTTAGACGTAGAAAAAAAATTGAAGGCCGTAAGAGGAAGCTATCTCCCGTTCGTCATCGAACATGCATTGTTCCCTCTCGGAACCATGAGCCTTCTAGAGAGTTGCTCCGGTTTGTGAGGGGTGTGTGTGCAAACTTTCGTCAACCATGCCAATTTCTTTACCACATCATCTTGGTGGCATGACATTACATCAACGAAGGTTTCATGTGTTTCTGATATGTTTTTTATTTTTTGCAATTAAAAATGCCATGTCACTCCATGCATACGTATGCATGTGCCCATGCCCTGAGACAAATATGTTTGAAAATTCCTTCTAATTTACTGCACATGGTATTAACTCGCACACAAGTACAAAATATGGTTGTTCAAATCGTTTTGGTTAGGCGTTGCATGTAGATGTAGTTCAAATTTGAATTGCGGTCACTAAATAGCTAGAAAACCAATTAAATGTCTTTAAAAGGTCAAACGACCCCTAGAATTTCCAAAATTTCACATTACAGTTGTAGTAGTGCACGTTAGACGTAGAATAAAATTGAAGCCCGTAAGAGGAAGCTATCTCCCGTTCGTCATCGAACATGCATTGTTCCCTCTCGGAACCATGAGCCTTCTAGAGAGTTGCTCCGGTTTGTGAGGGGTGTGTGTGCAAACTTTCGTCAACCATGCCAATTTCTTTACCACATCATCTTGGTGGCATGACATTACATCAACCAAGGTTTCATGTATTTCTGATATGTTTTTTATTTTTTGCAATTAAAAATGCCATGTCACTCCATGCATACGTATGCATGTGCCCATGCCCTGAGACAAATATGTTTGAAAATTCCTTCTAATTTACTGCACATGGTATTAACTCGCACACAAGTACAAAATATGGTTGTTCAAATCGTTTTGGTTAGGCGTTGCATGTAGATGTAGTTCAAATTTGAATTGCGGTCACTAAATAGCTAGAAAACCAATTAAATGTCTTTAAAAGGTCAAACGACCCCTAGAATTTCCAAAATTTCACATTACAGTTGTAGTAGTGCACGTTAGACGTAGAATAAAATTGAAGCCCTAAGAGGAAGCTATCTCCCGTTCGTCATCAAACATGCATTGTTCCCTCTCGGAACCACGAGCCTTCTAGTGAGTTGCTCCGGTTTGTGAGGAGTGTGTGTCCAAACTTTTGTCACAAATGCCAATTTCTTTACCACATCATCTTGGTGGCATGACATTACATCAACCAAGGTTTCATGTGTTTCTGATTTTTCTTTTTTTGGAATTAAAATTCCCTGTCACTCCAAGCATACGTAGGCCTATGTCCATGTCGTGAGACAAATATGTTTGAAAATTCCTTCTAATTTAATGCACATGGAATTAACATGCACACAAGTACACAAATATGATTTTTCAAACCGTTTTGGTTAGGCGTTGCATGTAGATGTTGTTCAAATTCGAATTACGGTCATTAAATGGCTAGGAAATCACTTAGATGTCTTTAAAAGGTCAAATGACCCCTAGAACTGTCCAAAAATTCACATTACAGTTGTAGTAGTGCACGTTAGACGTAGAAATAAATTGAAGGCCGTAAGAGGAAGCTATCTCCCGTTCGTCATCAAACATGCATTGTTCCCTCTCGGAACCACGAGCCTTCTAGAGAGTTGCTCCGGTTTGTGAGGGGTGTGTGTCCAAACTTTTGTCAAACATGCCAATTTCTTTACCACATCATCTTGGTGGCATGACATTACATCAACCAAGCTTTCATGTGTTTCTGATTTTTTCGTTTTTGGAATTAAAATGCCCTGTCACTCCATGCATACGTATGCATGTGTCCATGTCGTGAGACAAATATGTTTGAAAATTCCTTCCAATTTAATGCACATGGAATTAACACGCACACAAGTACACAAATATGATTTTTCAAACCGTTTTGGTTAGGTGTTGCATGTAGATGTAGATCAAATTTGAATTACGGTCATTAAATGGCTAGGAAATCACTTAAATGTCTTTAAAAGGTCAAATGACCCCTAGAAATTTCCAAAATTTCACATTATAGTTGTAGTAGTGCATGTTAGACGTAGGAAAAAATTGAAGGCCATAAGAGGAAGCTATCTCCCGTTCGTCATCAAACATGCATTGTTCCCTCTCGGAACCACGAGCCTTCTAGAGAGTTGCTCCGATTTGTGAGGGGTGTGTGTGTCCAAACTTTCGTCAAACATGCCCATTTCTTTACCACATCATCTTGGTGGCATGACATTACATCAACCAAGGTTTCATGTGTTTCTGATTTTTTTTATTTTTTGGAATTAAAATGCCATGTCACTCCATGCATACGTATGCATGTGTCCATGTCGTGAGACAAATATGTTTGAAAATTCCTTCTAATTTAATGCACATGGAATTAACACGCACACAAGTACACAAATATGATTTTTCAAACCGTTTTGGTTAGGCATTGCATGTAGATGTAGTTCAAATTTGAATTACGGTCATTGAATGGCTAGGAAATCACTTAAATGTCTTTAAAAGGTCAAATGACCCCTAGAACTTTCCAAAATTTCACATGACAGTTTTAGTAGTGCACGTTAGACGTAGAAAAAAATTGAAGGCCGTAAGAGGAAGCTATCTCCCGTTCGTCATCGAACATGCATTGTTCCCTCTCGGAACCACGAGCCTTCTAGAGAGTTGCTCCGGTTTGTGAGGGGTGTGTGTCCAAACTTTCGTCAAACATGCCAATTTCTTTACCACATCATCTTGGTGGCATGACATTACATCAACGAAGGTTTCATGTGTTTCTGATATGTTTTTTATTTTTTGCAATTAAAAATGCCATGTCACTCCATGCATACGTATGCATGTGCCCATGCCCTGAGACAAATATGTTTGAAAATTCCTTCTAATTTACTGCACATGGTATTAACTCGCACACAAGTACAAAATATGGTTGTTCAAATCGTTTTGGTTAGGCGTTGCATGTAGATGTAGTTCAAATTTGAATTGCGGTCACTAAATAGCTAGAAAACCAATTAAATGTCTTTAAAAGGTCAAACGACCCCTAGAATTTCCAAAATTTCACATTACAGTTGTAGTAGTGCACGTTAGACGTAGAATAAAATTGAAGCCCGTAAGAGGAAGCTATCTCCCGTTCGTCATCGAACATGCATTGTTCCCTCTCGGAACCATGAGCCTTCTAGAGAGTTGCTCCGGTTTGTGAGGGGTGTGTGTGCAAACTTTCGTCAACCATGCCAATTTCTTTACCACATCATCTTGGTGGCATGACATTACATCAACCAAGGTTTCATGTATTTCTGATATGTTTTTTATTTTTTGCAATTAAAAATGCCATGTCACTCCATGCATACGTATGCATGTGCCCATGCCTGAGACAAATATGTTTGAAAATTCCTTCTAATTTACTGCACATGGAATTAACTCGCACACAAGTACAAAATATGATTGTTCAAACCGTTTTGGTTAGGCGTTGCATGTAGATGTAGTTCAAATTTGAATTGCGGTCATTAAATAGCTAGAAAATCACTTAAATGTCTTTAAAAGGTCAAATGACCCCTAGAATTTCCAAAATTTCACATTACAGTTGTAGTAGTGCACGTTAGACGTAGAAAAAATTGAAGGCCCGTAAGAGGAAGCTATCTCCCGTCCATCATCAAACTTGCATTGATCCCTCTCGGAACCACGAGCCTTCTAGTGAGTTGCTCCGGTTTGTGAGGGGTGTGTGTCCAAACTTTTGTCAAAATGCCAATTTCTTTACCACATCATCTTGGTGGCATGACATTACATCAACCAAGGTTTCATGTGTTTCTGATTTTTCTTTTTTTGGAATTAAAATGCCATGTCACTCCATGCATACGTATGCCTATGTCCATGTCGTGAGACAAATATGTTTGAAAATTCCTTCTAATTTACTGCACATGGAATTAACTCGCACACAAGTACACAAATATGATTTTTCAAACCGTTTTGGTTAGGCGTTGCATGTAGATGTAGTTCAAATTTGAATTACGGTCATTAAATGGCTAGAAAATCACTTAAATGTCTTTAAAAGGTCAAATGACCCCTAGAATTTTCCAAAAATTCACATTACAGTTGTAGTAGTGCACGTTAGACGTAGAAAAAATTGAAGGCCGTAAGAGGAAGCTATCTCCCGTTCGTCATCAAACATGCATTGTTCCCTCTCGGAACCACGAGCCTTCTAGAGAGTTGCTCCGGTTTGTGAGGGGTGTGTGTCCAAACTTTCGTCAAACATGCCAATTTCTTTACCACATCATCTTGGTGGCATGACATTACATCAACCAAGCTTTCATGTGTTTCTGATTTTTCGTTTTTTGGAATTAAAATGCCATGTCACTCCATGCATACGTATGCATGTGTCCATGTCGTGAGACAAATATGTTTGAAAATTCCTTCCAATTTAATGCACATGGAATTAACACGCACACAAGTACACAAATATGATTTTTCAAACCGTTTTGGTTAGGTGTTGCATGTAGATGTAGATTCAAATTTGAATTACGGTCATTAAATGGCTAGGAAATCACTTAAATGTCTTTAAAAGGTCAAATGACCCCTAGAAATTTCCAAAATTTCACATTATAGTTGTAGTAGTGCATGTTAGACGTAGGAAAAAATTGAAGGCCATAAGAGGAAGCTATCTCCCGTTCGTCATCAAACATGCATTGTTCCCTCTCGGAACCACGAGCCTTCTAGAGAGTTGCTCCGATTTGTGAGGGGTGTGTGTGTCCAAACTTTCGTCAAACATGCCAATTTCTTTACCACATCATCTTGGTGGCATGACATTACATCAACCAAGGTTTCATGTGTTTCTGATTTTTTTATTTTTTGGAATTAAAATGCCATGTCACTCCATGCATACGTATGCATGTGTCCATGTCGTGAGACAATATGTTTGAAAATTCCTTCTAATTTACTGCACATGGAATTAACTCACACACAAGTACACAAATATGATTTTTCAAACCGTTTTGGTTAGGCGTTGCATGTAGATGTAGTTCAAATTTGAATTACGGTCATTAAATGGCTAGAAAATCACTTAAATGTCTTTAAAAGGTCAAATGACCCCTAGAATTTTCCAAAATTTCACATGACAGTTGTAGTAGTGCACGTTAGACGTAGAAAAAAATTGAAGGCCGTAAGAGGAAGCTATCTCCCGTTCGTCATCGAACATGCATTGTTCCCTCTCGGAACCACGAGCCTTCTAGAGAGTTGCTCCGGTTTGTGAGGGGTGTGTGTCCAAACTTTCGTCAAACATGCCAATTTCTTTACCACATCATCTTGGTGGCATGACATTACATCAACCAAGGTTTCATGTGTTTCTGATATTTTTTTATTTTTTGAATTAAAATGCCATGTCACTCCATGCATACGTATGCATGTGCCCATGCCGTGAGACAAATATGTTTGAAAATTCCTTCTAATTTACTGCACATGGAATTAACTCGCACACAAGTACACAAATATGATTTTCAAACCGTTTTGGTTAGGCGTTGCATGTAGATGTAGTTCAAATTTGAATTACGGTCATTAAATGGCTAGAAAATCACTTAAATGTCTTTAAAAGGTCAAATGACCCCTAGAATTTTCCAAAATTTCACATTACAGTTGTAGTAGTGCACGTTAGACGTAGAAAAAATTGAAGGCCGTAAGAGGAAGCTATCTCCCGTTCGTCATCGAACATGCATTGTTCCCTCTCGGAACCACGAGCCTTCTAGAGAGTTGCTCCGGTTTGTGAGGGGTGTGTGTGCAAACTTTCGTCAACCATGCCAATTTCTTTACCACATCATCTTGGTGGCATGACATTACATCAACCAAGGTTTCATGTATTTCTGATATTTTTTTATTTTTTGCAATTAAAATGCCATGTCACTCCATGCATACGTATGCATGTGCCCATGCCCTGAGACAAATATGTTTGAAAATTCCTTCTAATTTACTGCACATGGAATTAACTCGCACACAAGTACAAAATATGGTTGTTCAAATCGTTTTGGTTAGGCGTTGCATGTAGATGTAGTTCAAATTTGAATTGCGGTCACTAAATAGCTAGAAAACCATTAAATGTCTTTAAAAGGTCAAACGACCCCTAGAATTTCCAAAATTTCACATTACAG
The DNA here is from genome assembly GCF_018294505.1 of Triticum aestivum. NCBI lineage: Eukaryota > Viridiplantae > Streptophyta > Magnoliopsida > Poales > Poaceae > Triticum > Triticum aestivum. Next base: position 237,493,523 of record NC_057802.1, on the reverse strand, counting down.
TTGTAGTAGTGCACGTTAGACGTAGAATAAAATTGAAGCCCTAAGAGGAAGCTATCTCCCGTTCGTCATCAAACATGCATTGTTCCCTCTCGGAACCACGAGCCTTCTAGTGAGTTGCTCCGGTTTGTGAGGGGTGTGTGTCCAAACTTTTGTCAAACATGCCAATTTCTTTACCACATCATCTTGGTGGCATGACATTACATCAACCAAGGTTTCATGTGTTTCTGATTTTTTCTTTTTTTGGAATTAAAATTCCATGTCACTCCAAGCATACGTAGGCATGTGTCCATGTCGTGAGACCAATATGTTTGAAAATTCCTTCTAATTTAATGCACATGGAATTAACACGCAGACAAGTACACAAATATGATTTTTCAAACCGTTTTGGTTAGGTGTTGCATGTGGATGTAGTTCAAATTTGAATTACGGTCATTAAATGGCTAGGAAATCACTTAAATGTCTTTAAAAGGTCAAATGACCCCTAGAATTGTCCAAAATTTCACATTACAGTTGTAGTAGTGCACGTTAGACGTAGAAAAAATTGAAGGCCGTAAGAGGAAGCTATCTCCCGTTCGTCATCAAACATGCATTGTTCCCTCTCGGAACCACGAGCCTTCTAGAGAGTTGCTCCGGTTTGTGAGGGGTGTGTGTCCAAACTTTCGTCAAACATGCCAATTTCTTTACCACATCATCTTGGTGGCATGACATTACATCAACCAAGGTTTCATGTGTTTCTGATTTTTTCGTTTTTGGAATTAAAATGCCCATGTCACTCCATGCATACGTATGCATGTGTCCATGTCGTGAGACAAATATGTTTGAAAATTCCTTCTAATTTACTGCACATGGAATTAACTCGCACACAAGTACACAAATATGATTTTTCAAACCGTTTTGGTTAGGCGTTGCATGTAGATGTAGTTCAAATTTGAATTACGGTCATTAAATGGCTAGAAATCACTTAAATGTCTTTAAAAGGTCAAATGACCCCTAGAAATTTCCAAAATTTCACATTATAGTTGTAGTAGTGCATGTTAGACGTAGGAAAAAATTGAAGGCCGTAAGAGGAAGCTATCTCCCGTTCGTCATCAAACATGCATTGTTCCCTCTCGGAACCACGAGCCTTCTAGAGAGTTGCTCCGATTTGTGAGGGGTGTGTGTCCAAACTTTCGTCAAACATGCCAATTTCTTTACCACATCATCTTGGTGGCATGACATTACATCAACCAAGGTTTCATGTGTTTCTGATTTTTTTTATTTTTTGGAATTAAAATGCCATGTCACTCCATGCATACATATGCATGTGTCCATGTCGTGAGACAAATATGTTTGAAAATTCCTTCTAATTTACTGCACATGGAATTAACTTGCACACAAGTACACAAATATGATTTTTCAAACCGTTTTGGTTAGGCGTTGCATGTAGATGTAGTTCAAATTTGAATTACGGTCATTAAATGGCATTGAAATCACTTAAATGTCTTTAAAAGGTCAAATGACCCCTAGAATTTTCCAAAATTTCACATTACAGTTGTAGTAGTGCACGTTAGACGTAGAAAAAATTGAAGGCCGTAAGAGGAAGCTATCTCCCGTTCGTCATCAAACATGCATTGTTCCCTCTCGGAACCACGAACCTTCTAGCGAGTTGCTCCGGTTTGTGAGGGGTGTGTGTCCAAACTTTCGTCAAACATGCCAATTTCTTTACCACATCATCTTGGTGGCATGACATTACATCAACCAAGGTTTCATGTGTTTCTGATCATTTTTTATTTTTTGGAATTAAAATGCCATGTCACTCCATGCATACGTATGCATGTGTCCATGTCGTGAGACCAATATGTTTGAAAATTCCTTCTAATTTACTGCACATGGAATTAACTCGCACACAAGTACACAAATATGATTTTTCAAACCGTTTTGGTTAGGCGTTGCATGTAGATGTAGTTCAAATTTGAATTACGGTCATTAAATGGTTAGAAAATCACTTAAATGTCTTTAAAAGGTCAAATGACCCCTAGAATTTTCCAAAATTTCACATTACAGTTGTAGTAGTGCATGTTAGACGTAGAAAAAATTGAAGGCCGTAAGAGGAAGCTATCTCCCGTTCGTCATCAACATGCATTGTTCCCTCTCGGAACCACGAGCCTTCTAGTGAGTTGCTCCGGTTTGTGAGGGGTGTGTGTCCAAACTTTCGTCAAACATGCCAATTTCTTTACCACATCATCTTGGTGGCATGACATTACATCAACCAAGGTTTCATGTGTTTCTGATCATTTTTTTATTTTTTGGAATTAAAATCCATGCATACGTATGCATGTGCCCATGCCGTGAGACAAATATGTTTGAAAATTCTTCTAATTTACTGCACATGGAATTAACTCACACACAAGTACACAAATATGATTTTTCAAACCGTTTTGGTTAGGCGTTGCATGTAGATGTAGTTCAAATTTGAATTACGGTCATTAAATGGCTAGAAAATCACTTAAATGTCTTTAAAAGGTCAAATGACCCCTAGAATTTTCCAAAATTTCACATTACAGTTGTAGTAGTGCATGTTAGACGTAGAAAAAATTGAAGGCCGTAAGAGGAAGCTATCTCCCGTTCGTCATCAAACATGCATTGTTCCCTCTCGGAACCACGAGCCTTCTAGTGAGTTGCTCCGGTTTGTGAGGGGTGTGTGTCCAAACTTTCGTCAAACATGCCAATTTCTTTACCACATCATCTTGGTGGCATGACATTACATCTACCAAGGTTTCATGTGTTTCTGATTTTTTTTTTTTGAATTAAAATGCCATGTCACTCCAAGCATACGTATGCATGTGTCCATGTCGTGAGACAAATATGTTCGAAAATTCCTTCTAATTTATTGCACATGGAATTAACTTGCACACAAGTACACAAATGTAATTTTTCAAACCGTTTTGGTTAGGCGTTGCATGTAGATGTAGTTCAAATTTGAATTACGGTCATTAAATGGCTTAGAAAATCACTTAAATGTCTTTAAAAGGTCAAATGACCCCTAGAATTGTCTAAAATTTCACATTACAGTTGCAGTAGTGCACGTTAGACGTACAAAAATTGAAGGCCATAAGAGCAGCTATCTCCCGTTCGTCATCAAACATGCATTGTTCCCTCTTGGAACCACGAGCCTTCTAGTGAGTTGCTCCGGTTTGTGAGGGGTGTGTGTCCAAACTTTCATCAAACATGCCAATTTCTTTACCACATCATCTTGGTGGCATGACATTACATCAACCAAGGTTTCATGTGTTTCTCATATTTTTTTACTTTTTTGAAATTAAAATGCCATGTCACTCCATGCATACGTATGCATGTGCCCATGCCGTGAGACAAATATGTTTGAAAATTCCTTCTAATTTACTGCACATGGAATTAACTCACACACAAGTACACAAATATGATTTTTCAAACCGTTTTGGTTAGGCGTTGCATGTAGATGTAGTTCAAATTTGAATTACGGTCATTAAATGGCTTAGAAAATCACTTAAATGTCTTTAAAAGGTCAAACGACCCCTAGAATTTTCCAAAATTTCACATTACAGTTGTAGTAGTGCATGTTAGACGTAGAAAAAATTGAAAGGCCGTAAGAGGAAGCTATCTCCATGTTCGTCATCAAACATGCATTGTTCCCTCTCGGAACCACGAGCCTTCTAGTGAGTTGCTCCGGTTTGTGAGGGGTGTGTGTCCAAACTTTCGTCAAACATGCCAATTTCTTTACCACATCATCTTGGTGGCATGACATTACATCAACCAAGGTTTCATGTATTTCTGATATTTTTTTATTTTTTGGAATTAAAATGCCATGTCACTCCATGCATACGTATGCATGTGCCCATGCCATGAGACAATATGTTTGAAAATTCCTTCTAATTTACTGCACATGGAATTAACTCACACACAAGTACACAAATATGATTTTTCAAACCATTTTGGTTAGGCGTTGCATGTAGATGTAGTTCAAATTTGAATTACGGTCATTAAATGGCTAGAAAATCACTTAAATGTCTTTAAAAGGTCAAATGACCCCTAGAATTTTCCAAATTTCACATTACAGTTGTAGTAGTGCACGTTAGACGTAGAAAAAATTGAAGGCCGTAAGAGGAAGCTATCTCCCGTTAGTCATCAAACATGCATTGTTCCCTCTCGGAACCACGAGCCTTCTAGTGAGTTGCTCCGTTTTGTGAGGCGTGTGTGTCCAAACTTTCGTCAAACATGCCAATTTCTTTACCACATCATCTTGGTGGCATGACATTACATCAACCAAGGTTTCATGTGTTTCTGATATGTTTTTTAGTTTTTGGAATTAAAATGACATGTCACTCCATGCATACATATGCATGTGCCCATGCCGTGAGACAAATATGTTTGAAAATTCTTTCTAATTTACTGCACATGGAATTAACTCACACACAAGTACACAAATATGATTTTCAAACCGTTTTGGTTAGGCGTTGCATGCAGATGTAGTTCAAATTTGAATTGCGGTCATTAAATGGCTAGAAAATCACTTAAATGTCTTTAAAAGGTCAAATGACCCCTAGAATTTACCAAAATTTCACATTATAGTTGTAGTAGTGCATGTTAGACGTAGAAAAAATTGAAGGCCATAAGAGGAAGCTATCCCCCGTTCGTCATCAAACATGCATTGTTCCCTCTCGGAACCACGACCCTTCTAGTGAGTTGCTCCGGTTTGTGAGGGGTGTGTGTCCAAACTTTCGTCAAACATGCCCATTTCTTTACCACATCATCTTGGTGGCATGACATTACATCAACCAAGGTTTCATGTGTTTTTGATTTTTTTTATTTTTTGGAATTAAAATGCCATGTCACTCCATGCATACGTATGCATGTGTCCATGTCGTGAGACAAATATGTTTGAAAATTCCTCTAATTTATTGCACATGGAATTAACTCGCACACAAGTACACAAATGTAATTTTTCAAACCGTTTTGGTTAGGCTTTCATGTAGATGTAGTTCAAATTTGAATTACGGTCATTAAATGGCTTAGAAATCACTTAAATGTCTTTAAAAGGTCAAATGACCCCTAGAAATTTCCAAAATTTCACATTACAGTTGTAGTAGTGCACGGTAGACGTAGAAAAAAATTGAAGGCCGTAAGAGGAAGCTATCTCCCGTTCGTCATCAAACATGCATTGTTCCCTCTCGGAACCACGAGCCTTCTAGTGAGTTGCTCCGGTTTGTGAGGGTGTGTGTCCAAACTTTCGTCAAACATGCCAATTTCTTTACCACATCATCTTGGTGGCATGAAATTACATCAACCAAGGTTTCATGTGTTTCTGATCATTTTTTTATTTTTTGGAATTAAAATGCCATGTCACTCCATGCATACGTATGCATGTGCCCATGCCGTGAGACAAATATGTTTGAAAATTCCTTCTAATTTACTGCACATGGAATTAACTCGCACACAAGTACACAAATATGATTTTTCAAACCGTTTTGGTTAGGCGTTGCATGTAGATGTAGTTCAAATTTGAATTACGGTCATTAAATGGCTTAGAAAATCACTTAAATGTCTTTAAAAGGTCAAATGACCCCTAGAATTTCCAAAATTTCACATTACAGTTGTAGTAGTGCACGTTAGACATAGAAAAAATTGAAGGCCGTAAGAGGAAGCTATCTCACGTTCGTCATCAAACATGCATTGTTCCCTCTCGGAACCACGAGCCTTCTAGTGAGTTGCTCTGGTTTGTGAGGGGTGTGTTTCCAAACTTTCGTCAAACATGCCAATTTCTTTACCACATCATCTTGGTGGCATGACATTACATCAACCAAGGTTTCATGTGTTTCTGATATTTTTTTATTTTTTGGAATTAAAATGCCATGTCACTCCATGCATACGTATGCATGTGCCCATGCCGTGAGACAAATATGTTTGAAAATTCTTTCTAATTTACTGCACATGGTATTAACTCACACACAAGTACACAAATATGATATTTCAAACCGTTTTGGTTAGACGTTGCATGCAGATGTAGTTCGAATTTGAATTGCGGTCATTAAATGGCTAGAAAACCACTTACATATCTTTAAAACGTCAAACGACCCCTAGAATTTTCCAAAATTTCACATTATAGTTGTAGTAGTGCATGTTGATGTAGAAAAAATTGAAGGCCGTATGAGGAAGCTATCACCCGTTCGTCATCAAACATGCATCGTTCCCTCTCGGAACCATGAGCCTTCTAGTGAGTTGCTCCGGTTTGTGAGGGGTGTGTGTCCAAACTTTCGTCAAACATGCCAATTTCTTTACCACATCATCTTGGTGGCATGACATTACATCAACCAAGGTTTCATGTGTTTCTGATTTTTTTTATTTTTTGGAATTAAAATGCCATGTCACTCCATGCATACGTATGCATGTGTCCATGTCGTGAGACCAAATATGTTTGAAAATTCCTTCTAATTTATTGCACATGGAAGTAACTCGCACACAAGTACACAAATGTAATTTTTCAAACCGTTTTGGTTAGGCTTTATGTAGATGTAGTTCAAATTTGAATTACGGTCATTAAATGGCATTGAAAATCACTTAAATGTCTTTAAAAGGTCAAATGACCCCTAGAAATGTCCAAAATTTCACATTACAGTTGTAGTAGTGCACGTTAGACGTAGAAAAAATTGAAGGCCGTAAGAGGAAGCTATCTCCCGTCGTCATCAAACATGCATTGTTCCCTCTCGGAACCACGAACCTTCTAGTGAGTTGCTCCGGTTTGTGAGGGGTGTGTGTCCAAACTTTCGTCAAACATGCCAATTTCTTTACCACATCATCTTGGTGGCATGAAATTACATCAACCAAGGTTTCATGTGTTTCTGATCATTTTTTTATTTTTTGGAATTAAGAATGCCATGTCACTCCATGCATACGTATGCATGTGCCCATGCCGTGAGACCAATATGTTTGAAAATTCCTTCTAATTTACTGCACATGGAATTAACTCACACACAAGTACACAAATATGATTTTTCAAACCGTTTTGGTTAGGCGTTGCATGTAGATGTAGTTCAAATTTGAATTACGGTCATTAAATGGTTAGAAAATCACTTAAATGTCTTTAAAAGGTCAAATGACCCCTAGAATTTCCAAATTTCACATGACAGGTTGTATTAGTGCACGTAACGTAGGAAAAAATTTGAAAGCCGTAAGAGGAAGCTTATCTCGCCGTTCGTCATCAAACATGCATTGTTCCCGCTCTCGGAACCACGAACTTCTAGCGAGTTGCTCCGGGTTTGTGAGGGGTGGTGTGTCCAAACTTTCGTCAAACATGCCAATTTCTTTACCACATCATCTTGGTGGCATGACATTAAATCAAGCAAGGTTTCATGTTTTTCTGATCATTTTTTATTTTTTGGAATTAAAATGCCATGTCACTCCATGCATAATATGCATGTGCCATGCCGTTGAGACAATATGGTTTGAAAATTCCTTCTAATTTACTGCACATGGAATTAACTGGCACACAAGTACACAAAATATGATTTTTCAAACCGTTTGGTTAGGCGTTGCATGCAGATGTAGTTCAAATTTAATTACGGTCATTAAATGGTTAGAAAATCACTTAAATGTCTTTAAAAGGTCAAATTGACCCCTAGAATTTCCCAAAATTTCACATTAAAGTTTGTAGTTAGTGCACGTTAAATGTAGAAAAAATTGAAGGCCGTAAGAGGAAGCTATCTCCCGTTCGTCATCAAACATGCATTGTTCCCTCTCGGAACCACGAGCCTTCTAGTGAGTTGCTCCGGTTGTGAGGGGTGTGTGTCCAAACTTTCATCAAACATGCCAATTTCTTTACCACATCATCTTGGTGGCATGACATTACATCAACCAAGGTTTCATGTGTTTCTGATCATTTTTTTATTTTTTGGAATTAAAATGCCATGTCACTCCATGCATACGTATGCATGTGCCCATGCGTGAGACAATATGTTTGAAAATTCCTTCTAATTTACTGCACATGGAATTAACTCACACACAAGTACACAAATATGATTTTCAAACCGTTTTGGTTAGGCGTTGCATGTAGATGTAGTTCAAATTTGAATTACGGTCATTAAATGGTTAGAAAATCACTTAAATGTCTTTAAAAGGTCAAATGACCCCTAGAATTTTCCAAAATTTCACATTACAGTTGTAGTAGTGCATGTTAGATGTAGAAAAAATTGAAGGCCGTAAGAGGAAGCTATCGCCCGTTCGTCATCAAACATGCATGTTCCCTCTCGGAACCATGAGCCTTCTAGTGAGTTGCTCCGGTTTGTGAGGGGTGTGTGTCCAAACTTTCGTCAAACATGCCAATTTCTTTACCACATCATCTTGGTGGCATGACATTACATCAACCAAGGTTTCATGTGTTTCTGATTTTTTTTATTTTTTGGAATTAAAATGCCATGTCACTCCATGCATACGTATGCATGTGTCCATGTCGTGAGACCAATATGTTTGAAAATTCCTTCTAATTTACTGCACATGGAAGTAACTTGCACACAAGTACAATATGATTTTCAAACCGTTTTGGTTAGGCTTTCATGTAGATGTAGTTCAAATTTGAATTACGGTCATTAAATGGCATTGAAAATCACTTAAATGTCTTTAAAAGGTCAAATGACCCCTAGAAATTTCCAAAATTTCACATTACAGTTGTAGTAGTGCACGTTAGACGTAGAAAAAATTGAAGGCCGTAAGAGGAAGCTATCTCCCGTTCGTCATCAAACATGCATTGTTCCCTCTCGGAACCACGAACCTTCTAGCGAGTTGCTCCGGTTTGTGAGGGGTGTGTGTCCAAACTTTCGTCAAACATGCCAATTTCTTTACCACATCATCTTGGTGGCATGACATTACATCAACCAAGGTTTCATGTGTTTCTGATCATTTTTTATTTTTTGGAATTAAAATGCCATGTCACTCCATGCATACGTATGCATGTGCCCATGCCTTGAGACCAATATGTTTGAAAATTCCTTCTAATTTACTGCACATGGAATTAACTCGCACACAAGTACACAAAATATGATTTTTCAAAACCGTTTTGGTTAGGCGTTGCATGTAGATGTAGTTCAAATTGAATTACGGTCATTAAATGGTTAGAAAATCACTTAAATGTCTTTAAAAGGTCAAATGACCCCTAGAAATTTCCAAATTTCACATGACAGTTGTATTAGTGCACGTTAGAACGTAGAAAAAATTTGAAGGCCGTAAGAGGAAGCTATCTCACGTTCGTCATCAAAACATGCCCATTTCTTTACCACATCATCTTGGTGGCATGACATTACATCAACCAAGGTTTCATGTGTTTTGATTTTTTTATTTTTGGAATTAAAATGCCATGTCACTCCATGCATACGTATGCATGTGTCCATGTCGTGAGACAAATATGTTTGAAAATTCCCTCTAATTTATTGCACATGGAATTAACTTGCACACAAGTACACAAATGTAATTTTTCAACCCGTTTTGGTTAGGCTTTTATGTAGATGTAGTTCAAATTTGAATTACGGTCATTAAATGGCATTGAAATCACTTAAATGTCTTTAAAAGGTCAAATGACCCCTAGAAATGTCCAAAATTTCACATTACAGTTGTAGTAGTGCACGGTAGACGTAGAAAAAAATTGAAGGCCGTAAGAGGAAGCTATCTCCCGTCCGTCATCAAACTTGCATTGTTCCCTCTCGGAACCACGAGCCTTCTAGTGAGTTGCTCCGGTTTATGAAGGGTGTGTGTCCAAAATTTCATCAAACATGCCAATTTCTTTACCAAATCATCTTGGTGGCATGAAATTACATCAACCAGGGTTTCATGTGTTTCTGATATGTTTTTTATTTTTTGGAATTAAAAATGCCATGTCACTCCATGCATACGTATGCATGTGCCCATGCCGTGAGACAAATATGTTTGAAAATTCCTTCTAATTTAATGCACATGGTATTAACTCACACACAAGTACACAAATATGATTTTTCAAACCGTTTTGGTTAGGCGTTGCATGTAGATGTAGTTCAAATTTGAATTGCGGTCATTAAATGGCTTGAAAACCACTTAAATGTCTTTAAAAGGTCAAACGACCCCTAGAACTTTCCAAAAGTTCACATTACAGTTGTAGTAGTCCATGTTAGACATAGAAAAAAATTGAAGGCCGTAAGAGGAAGCTATCTCACGTTCGTCATCAAACATGCATTGTTCCCTCTCGGAACCACGAGCCTTCTAGTGAGTTGCTCTGGTTTGTGAGGGGTGTGTTTCCAAACTTTCGTCAAACATGCCAATTTCTTTACCACATCATCTTGGTGGCATGACATTACATCAACCAAGGTTTCATGTGTTTCTGATATGTTTTTTATTTTTTGGAATTAAAATGCCATGTCACTCCATGCATACGTATGCATGTGCCCATGCCGTGAGACCAAATATGTTTGAAAATTCTTCTAATTTACTGCACATGGAATTAACTCACACACAAGTACACAAATATGATATTTCAAACCGTTTTGGTTAGGCGTTGCATGTAGATGTAGTTCAAATTTGAATTACGGTCATTAAATGGTTAGAAAATCACTTAAATGTCTTTAAAAGGTCAAATGACCCCTAGAATTTTCCAAAATTTCACATTACAGTTGTAGTAGTGCACGTTAGACGTAGAAAAAAATTGAAGGCCGTAAGAGGAAGCTATCTCCCGTTCGTCATCAAACATGCATTGTTCCCTCTCGGAACCATGAGCCTTCTAGTGAGTTGCTCCGGTTTGTGAGGGGTGTGTGTCCAAACTTTCGTCAAACATGCCCATTTCTTTACCACATCATCTTGGTGGCATGACATTACATCAACCAAGGTTTCATGTGTTTCTGATTTTTTTATTTTTTGGAATTAAAATGCCATGTCACTCCATGCATACGTATGCATGTGTCCATGTCGTGAGACAAATATGTTTGAAAATTCCTTCTAATTTATTGCACATGGAAGTAACTTGCACTCAAGTACACAAATGTAATTTTTCAAACCGTTTTGGTTAGGCTTTTATGTAGATGTAGTTCAAATTTGAATTACGGTCATTAAATGGCATTGAAATCACTTAAATGTCTTTAAAAGGTCAAATGACCCCTAGAAATGTCCAAAATTTCACATTACAGTTGTAGTAGTGCACGGTAGACGTAGAAAAAAATTGAAGGCCGCAAGAGGAAGCTATCTCCCGTCCGTCATCAAACTTGCATTGTTCCCTCTCGGAACCACGAGCCTTCTAGTGAGTTGCTCCGGTTTGTGAGGGGTGTGTGTCCAAAATTTTATCAAACATGCCAATTTCTTTACCAAATCATCTTGGTGGCATGAAATTACATCAACCAAGGTTTCACGTGTTTCTTATATGTTTTTTATTTTTTGGAATTAAGAATGCCATGTCACTCCATGCATACGTATGCATGTGCCCATGCCGTGAGACAAATATGTTTGAAAATTCCTTCTAATTTAATGCACATGGTATTAACTCATACACAAGTACACAAATATGATTTTTCAAACCGTTTTGGTTAGGCGTTGCATGTAGATGTAGTTCAAATTTGAATTGCGGTCATTAAATGGCTAGAAAACCACTTCAATGTCTTTAAAAGGTCAAACGACCCCTAGAACTTTCCAAAATTTCACATTACAGTTGTAGTAGTCCATGTTAGACGTAGAAAAAAATTGAAGGCCGTAAGAGGAAGCTATCTCACGTTCGTCATGAAACATGCCCATTTCTTTACCGCATCATCTTGGTGGCATGACATTACATCAACCAACGTTTCTTGTGTTACTGATATTTTTTATTTTTTGGAATTAAAATGCCATGTCACTCCATACGGACGTATGCATGTGTCCATGTCGTGAGACAAATATGTTTGAAAATTCCTTCTAATTTATTGCACATGAAATTAACTTGCACACAAGTACACAAATGTAATTTTTCAAACCGTTTTGGTTAGGCTTTTATGTAGATGTAGTTCAAATTTGAATTACGGTCATTAAATGGCATTGAAATCACTTAAATGTCTTTAAAAGGTCAAATGACCCCTAGAATTGCCCAAAATTTCACATTACAGTTGTAGTAGTGCACGTTAGACGTAGAAAAAAATTGAAGGCCGTAAGAGGAAGCTATCTCCCGTTCGTCATCAAACATGCATTGTTCCCTCTCGGAACCACGAGCCTTCTAGTGAGTTGCTCCGGTTGTGAGGGGTGTGTGTCCAAACTTTCATCAAACATGCCAATTTCTTTACCACATCATCTTGGTGGCATGACATTACATCAACCAAGGTTTCATGTGTTTCTGATATGTTTTTTATTTTTTGGAATTAAAATGCCATGTCACTCCATGCATACGTATGCATGTGCCCATGCCGTGAGACAAATATGTTTGAAAATTCTTTCTAATTTACTGCACATGGTATTAACTCACACACAAGTACACAAATATGATATTTCAAACCGTTTTGGTTAGGCGTTGCATGCAGATGTAGTTCGAATTTGAATTGCGGTTATTAAATGGCTAGAAAACCACTTACATATCTTTAAAACGTCAAACGACCCCTAGAATTTTCCAAAATTTCACATTATAGTTGTAGTAGTGCATGTTTGATGTAGAAAAAAATTGAAGGCCGTATGAGGAAGCTATCGCCCGTTCGTCATCAAACATGCATCGTTCCCTCTCGGAACCATGAGCCTTCTAGTGAGTTGCTCCGGTTTGTGAGGGGTGTGTGTGTCCAAACTTTCGTCAAACATGCCCATTTCTTTACCACATCATCTTGGTGGCATGACATTACATCAACCAAGGTTTCATGTGTTTCTGATTTTTTTTATTTTTTGGAATTAAAATGCCATGTCACTCCATGCATACGTATGCATGTGTCCATGTCGTGAGACAAATATGTTTGAAAATTCCTTCTAATTTATTGCACATGGAAGTAACTTGCACTCAAGTACACAAATGTAATTTTTCAAACCGTTTTGGTTAGGCTTTTATGTAGATGTAGTTCAAATTTGAATTACGGTCATTAAATGGCATTGAAATCACTTAAATGTCTTTAAAAGGTCAAATGACCCCTAGAAATGTCCAAAATTTCACATTACAGTTGTAGTAGTGCACGGTAGACGTAGAAAAAAATTGAAGGCCGCAAGAGGAAGCTATCTCCCGTCCGTCATCAAACTTGCATTGTTCCCTCTCGGAACCACGAGCATTCTAGTTAGTTGCTCCGGTTTGTGAGGGGTGTGTGTCCAAAATTTCATCAAACATGCCAATTTCTTTACCAAATCATCTTGGTGGCATGAAATTACATCAACCAAGGTTTCACGTGTTTCTTATATGTTTTTTATTTTTTGGAATTAAGAATGCCATGTCACTCCATGCATACGTATGCATGTGCCCATGCCGTGAGACAAATATGTTTGAAAATTCCTTATAATTTAATGCACATAGTATTAACTCATACACAAGTACACAAATATGATTTTTCAAACCGTTTTGGTTAGGCGTTGCATGTAGATGTAGTTCAAATTTGAATTGCGGTCATTAAATGGCTAGAAAACCACTTAAATGTCTTTAAAAGGTCAAACGACCCCTAGAACTTTCCAAAATTTCACATTACAGTTGTAGTAGTCCATGTTAGACGTAGAAAAAAATTGAAGGCCGTAAGAGGAAGCTATCTCACGTTCGTCATCAAACATGCCCATTTCTTTACCGCATCATCTTGGTGGCATGACATTACATGAACCAACGTTTCTTGTGTTACTGATATTTTTTATTTTTTGGAATTAAAATGCCATGTCACTCCATACAGACGTATGCATGTGTCCATGTCGTGAGACAAATATGTTTGAAAATTCCTTCTAATTTATTGCACATGAAATTAACTTGCACACAAGTACACAAATGTAATTTTTCAAACCATTTTGGTTAGGCTTTTATGTAGATGTAGTTCAAATTAGAATTACGGTCATTAAATGGCATTGAAATCACTTAAATGTCTTTAAAAGGTCAAATGACCCCTAGAATTGTCCAAAATTTCACATTACAGTTGTAGTAGTGCACGTTAGACGTAGAAAAAAATTGAAGGCCGTAAGAGGAAGCTATCTCCCGTTCGTCATCAAACATGCATTGTTCCCTCTCGGAACCACGAGCCTTCTAGTGAGTTGCTCCGGTTGTGAGGGGTGTGTGTCCAAACTTTCATCAAACATGCCAATTTCTTTACCACATCATCTTGGTGGCATGACATTACATCAACCAAGGTTTCATGTGTTTCTGATATGTTTTTCATTTTTTGGCATTAAAAATGCCATGTCACTCCATGCATACGTATGCATGTGCCCATACCGTGAGACAAATATGTTTGAAAATTCCTTCTAATTTACTGCACATGGAATTAACTCGCACACAAGTACACAAATATGATTTTTCAAACCGTTTCGGTTAGGCGTTGCATGTAGATGTAGTTCAAATTTGAATTACGGTCATTAAATAGATAGGAAATCACTTAAATGTCTTTAAAAGGACAAATGACCCCTAGAATTGTCCAAAATTTCACATTACAGTTGTAGTAGTGCATGTTAGACGTACAAAAAAAATTGAAGGCCGTAAGAGGAAGCTATCTCCCGTTCGTCATCAAACATGCATTGTTCCCTCTCGGAACCATGAGCCTTCTAGTGAGTTGCTCCGGTTTGTGAGGGGTGTGTGTCAAAACTTTCGTCAAACATGCCAATTTCTTTACCACATCATCTTGGTGCCATGACATTACATCAACCATGGTTTCATGTGTTTCTGATATGTTTTTTATTTTTTGGAATTAAAAATGCCATGTCACTCCATGCATACGTATGCATGTGCCCATGCCGTGAGACAAATATGTTTGAAAATTCCTTCTAATTTACTGCACATGGTATTAACTCACACACAAGTACACAAATATGATTTTTCAAACCGTTTTGCTTAGGCGTTGCATGCAGATGTAGTTCAAATTTGAATTGCGGTCATTAAATGGCTAGAAAACCACTTAAATATCTTTAAAAGGTCAAACGACCCCTAGAATTTCCAACAATTTCACATTACAGTTGTAGTAGTGCACGTTAGACGTAGAAAAAAATTGAAGGCCGTAAGAGGAAGCTATCTCCCATTCGTCATCAAACATGCATTGTTCCCTCTCGGAACCACGAGCCTTCTAGTGAGTTGCTCCGGTTTGTGAGGGGTGTGTGTGTCCAAAATTTCGTCAAACATGCCAATTTCTTTACAACATCATCTTGGTGGCATGACATTACATCAACCATGGTTTAATGTGTTTCTGATATGTTTTTTATTTTTTGGAATTAAAAATGCCATGTCACTCCATGCATACGTATGCATGTGCCCATGCCGTGAGACAAATATGTTTGAAAATTCCTTCTAATTTACTGCACATGGTATTAACTCACACACAAGTACAAAATATGGTTGTTCAAATCGTTTTGGTTAGGCGTTGCATGTAGATCTAGTTCAAATTTGAATTGCGGTCACTAAATAGCTAGAAAACCAATTAAATGTGTTTAAAAGGTCAAACGACCCCTAGAATTTCCAAAATTTCACATTACAGTTGTAGTAGTGCACGTTAGACGTAGAATAAAATTGAAGCCCGTAAAAGGAAGCTATCTCCCGTTCGTCATCAAACATGCATTGTTCCCTCTCGGAACCACGAGCCTTCTAGTGAGTTGCTCCGGTTTGTGAGGGGTGTGTGTCCAAACTTTTGTCACAAATGCCAATTTCTTTACCACATCATCTTGGTGGCATGACATTACATCAACCAAGGTTTCATGTGTTTCTGATTTTTCTTTTTTTGGAATTAAAATTCCCTGTCACTCCAAGCATACGTATGCCTATGTCCATGTCGTGAGACAAATATGTTTGAAAATTCCTTCTAACTTAATGCACATGGAATTAAGACGCACACAAGTACACAAATATGATTTTTCAAACCGTTTTGGTTAGGCATTGCATGTAGATGTTGTTCAAATTCGAATTGCGGTCATTAAATGGCTAGGAAATCACTTAAATGTCTTTAAAAGGTCAAATGACCCCTAGAACTGTCCCAAAATTCACATTACAGTTGTAGTAGTGCACGTTAGACGTAGAAATAAATTGAAGGCCGTAAGAGGAAGCTATCTCCCGTTCGTCATCAAACATGCATTGTTCCCTCTCGGAACCACGAGCCTTCTAGAGAGTTGCTCCGGTTTGTGAGGGGTGTGTGTCCAAACTTTTGTCAAACATGCCAATTTCTTTACCACATCATCTTGGTGGCATGACATTACATCAACCAAGGTTTCATGTGTTTCTGATTTTTCTTTTTTGGAATTAAAATGCCCTGTCACTCCATGCATACGTATGCATGTGTCCATGTCGTGAGACAAATATGTTTGAAAATTCCTTCTAATTTATTGCACATGGAAGTAACTTGCACACAAGTACACAAATGTAATTTTTCAAACCGTTTTGGTTAGGCTTTTATGTAGATGTAGTTCAAATTTGAATTACGGTCATTAAATGGCATTGAAATCACTTAAATGTCTTTAAAAGGTCAAATGACCCCTAGAAATGTCCAAAATTTCACATTACAGTTGTAGTAGTGCACGGTAGACGTAGAAAAAAATTGAAGGCCGTAAGAGGAAGCTATCTCCCGTCCGTCATCAAACTTGCATTGTTCCCTCTCGGAACCACGAGCTTTCTAGTGAGTTGCTCCGGTTTGTGAGGGGTGTGTGTCCAAAATTTCATCAAACATGCCAATTTCTTTACCACATCATCTTGGTGGCATGAAATTACATCAACCAAGGTTTCACGTGTTTCTGATATGTTTTTTATTTTTTGGAATTAAGAATGCCATGTCACTCCATGCATACGTATGCATGTGCCCATGCCGTGGGACAAATATGTTTGAAAATTCCTTCTAATTTAATGCACATGGTATTAACTCATACACAAGTACACAAATATGATTTTTAAAACCGTTTTGGTTAGGCGTTGCATGTAGATGTAGTTCAAATTTGAATTGCGGTCATTAAATGGCTAGAAAACCACTTAAATGTCTTTAAAAGGTCAAACGACCCCTAGAACTTTCCAAAATTTCACATTACAGTTGTAGTAGTCCATGTTAGACGTAGAAAAAAATTGAAGGCCGTAAGAGGAAGCTATCTCACGTTCGTCATCAAACATGCCCATTTCTTTACCGCATCATCTTGGTGGCATGACATTACATCAACCAACATTTCTTGTGTTTCTGATATTTTTTATTTTTTGGAATTAAAATGCCATGTCACTCCATGCATACGTAGGCATGTGTCCATGTCGTGAGACAAATATGTTTGAAAATTCCTTCTAATTTATTGCACATGGAATTAACTTGCACACAAGTACACAAATATGATTTTTCAAACCGTTTTGGTTAGGCGTTGCATGTAGATGTAGTTCAAATTTGAATTACGGTCATTAAATGGCTTAGAAAATCACTTAAATGTCTTTAAAAGGTCAAATGACCCCTAGAATTTCCAAAATTTCACATTACAGTTGTAGTAGTGCACGTTAGACGTAGAAAAAAATTGAAGGCCGTAAGAGGAAGCTATCTCCCGTTCGTCATCAAACATGCATTGTTCCCTCTCGGAACCACGAGCCTTCTAGTGAGTTGCTCCGGTTTGTGAGGGGTGTGTGTCCAAACTTTCGTCAAACATGCCAATTTCTTTACCACATCATCTTGGTGGCATGACATTACATCAACCAAGGTTTCATGTGTTTCTGATATTTTTTTATTTTTTGGCATTAAAATGCCATGTCACTCCATGCATACGTATGCATGTGCCCATGTCGTGAGACAAATATGTTTGAAAATTCCTTCTAATTTACTGCACATGGAATTAACTCGCACACAAGTACACAAATATGATTTTTCAAACCGTTTGGTTAGGCGTTGCATGTAGATGTAGTTCAAATTTGAATTACGGTCATTAAATGGATAGAAAATCACTTAAATGTCTTTAAAAGGTCAAATGACCCCTAGAATTGTCCAAAATTTCACATTACAGTTGTAGTAGTGCATGTTAGACGTAGAAAAAAATTGAAGGCCGTAAGAGGAAGCTATCTCCCGTTCGTCATCAAACATGCATTGTTCCCTCTCGGAACCACGAGCCTTCTAGTGAGTTGCTCCGGTTTGTGAGGGGTGTGTGTCCAAACTTTCGTCAAACATGCCAATTTCTTTACCACATCATCTTGAATCCATGACATTACATCAACCATGGTTTCATGTGTTTCTGATATGTTTTTTATTTTTTGGAATTAAAAATGCCATGTCACTCCATGCATACGTATGCATGTGCCCATGCCGTGAGACAAATATGTTTGAAAATTCCTTCTAATTTACTGCACATGGTATTAACTCACACACAAGTACACAAATATGATTTTTCAAACCGTTTTGCTTAGGCGTTGCATGCAGATGTAGTTCAAATTTGAATTGCGGTCATTAAATGGCTAGAAACCACTCAAATATCTTTAAAAGATCAAACGACCCCTCGAATTTCCCACAATTTCACATTACAGTTGTAGTAGTGCATGTTAGACGTAGAAAAAAATTGAAGGCCGTAAGAGGAAGCTATCTCCCGTTCGTCATCAAACATGCATTGTTCCCTCTCGGAACCACGAGCCTTCTAGTGAGTTGCTCCGGTTTGTGAGGGGTGTGTGTGTCCAATATTTCATCAAACATGCCAATTTCTTTACCACATCATCTTGGTGGCATGACATTACATCAACCAAGGTTTCATGTGTTTCTGATATGTTTTTTTATTTTTCGGCATTAAAAATGCCATGTCACTCCATGCATACGTATGCATGTGCCCATACCGTGAGACAAATATGTTTGAAAATTCCTTCTAATTTACTGCACATGGAATTAACTCGCACACAATTACACAAATATGATTTTTCAAACCGTTTCGGTTAGGCGTTGCATGTAGATGTAGTTCAAATTTGAATTACGGTCATTAAATAGATAGGATATCACTTAAATGTCTTTAAAAGGTCAAATGACCCCTAGAATTGTCCAAAATTTCACATTACAGTTGTAGTAGTGCATGTTAGACGTAAAAAAAAATGAAGGCCGTAAGAGGAAGCTATCTCCCGTTCGTCATCAAACATGCATTGTTCCCTCTCGGAACCATGAGCCTTCTAGTGAGTTGCTCCGGTTTGTGAGGGGTGTGTGTCAAAACTTTCGTCAAACATGCCAATTTCTTTACCACATCATCTTGGTGGCATGACATTACATCAACCAAGGTTTCATGTGTTTCTGATATTTTTTATTTTTTGGAATTAAAATGCCATGTCACTCCATGCATACGTATGCATGTGCCCATGCCGTGAGACAAATATGTTTGAAAATTCCTTCTAATTTACTGCACATGGAATTAACTCACACACAAGTACACAAATATGATTTTTCAAACCGTTTTGGTTAGGCGTTGCATGTAGATGTAGTTCAAATTTGAATTACGGTCATTAAATGGCTAGAAAATCACTTAAATGTCTTTAAAAGGTCAAATGACCCCTAGAATTTTCAAAAATTTCACATTACAGTTGTAGTAGTGCACGTTAGACGTAGAAAAAATTGAAGGCCGTAAGAGGAAGCTATCTCCCGTTCGTCATCAAACATGCATTGTTCCCTCTCGGAACCACGAGCCTTCTAGTGAGTTGCTCCGGTTTGTGAGGGGTGTGTTTCCAAACTTTCGTCAAACATGCTAATTTTTTTACCACATCATCTTGGTGGCATGACATTACATCAACCAAGGTTTCATGTGTTTCTGATTTTTTTTTTTTGGAATTAAAATGCCATGTCACTCCATGCATACGTATGCATGTGTCCATGTCGTGAGACAAATATGTTTGAAAATTCCTTCTAATTTACTGCACATGGAATTAACACGCAGACAAGTACACAAATATGATTTTTCAAACCGTTTTGGTTAGGCGTTGCATGTAGATGTAGTTCAAATTTGAATTAAGGTCATTAAATGGCTTATAATCACTTAAATGTCTTTAAAAGGTCAAATGACCCCTAGAATTTTCCAAAAATTCACATTACAGTTGTAGTAGTGCATGTTAGACGTAGAAAAATATTGAAGGCCGTAAGAGGAAGCTATCTCCCGTTCGTCATCAAACATGCATTGTTCCCTCTCGGAACCACGAGCCTTCTAGTGAGTTGCTCCGGTTTGTGAGGGGTGTGTGTCCAAACTTTCGTCAAACATGCCAATTTCTTTACCACATCATCTTGGTGGCATGACATTACATCAACCAAGGTTTCATGTGTTTCTGATTTTTTATTTTTTGGAATTAAAATGCCATGTCACTCCATGCATACGTATGCATGTGTCCATGTCGTGAGACAAATATGTTTGAAAATTCCTTCTAATTTACTGCACATGGAATTAACTCGCACACAAGTACACAAATATGATTTTTCAAACCGTTTTGGTTAGGCGTTGCATGTAGATGTAGTTCAAATTTGAATTACGGTCATTAAATGGCTAGAAAATCACTTAAATGTCTTTAAAAGGTCAAATGACCCCTAGAATTTCCAAAATTTCACATTACAGTTGTAGTAGTGCATGTTAGACGTAGAAAAAATTGAAGGCCGTAAGAGGAAGCTATCTCCCGTTCGTCATCAAACATGCATTGTTCCCTCTCGGAACCACGAGCCTTCTAGTGAGTTGCTCCGGTTTGTGAGGGGTGTGTGTCCAAACTTTCGTCAAACATGCCAATTTCTTTACCACATCATCTTGGTGGCATGACATTACATCAACCAAGGTTTCATGTGTTTCTGATCATTTTTTATTTTTTGGAATTAAAATGCCATGTCACTCCATGCATAC
Source organism: Triticum aestivum (assembly GCF_018294505.1). Taxonomy (NCBI): domain Eukaryota; kingdom Viridiplantae; phylum Streptophyta; class Magnoliopsida; order Poales; family Poaceae; genus Triticum; species Triticum aestivum. The sequence continues at coordinate 237,472,607 of NC_057802.1, read as the reverse complement.
GTATGCATGTGCCCATGCTGTGAGACCAATATGTTTGAAAATTCCTTCTAATTTACTGCACATGGAATTAACTCGCACACAAGTACACAAATACGATTTTCAAACCGTTTTGGTTAGGCGTTGCATGTAGATGTAGTTCAAATTTGAATTATGGTCATTAAATGGCTAGAAAATCACTTAAATGTCTTTAAAAGGTCAAATGACCCCTAGAAATTTTCCAAAATTTCACATTACAGTTGTAGTAGTGCATGTTAGACGTAGGAAAAAATTGAAGGCCGTAAGAGGAAGCTATCTCCCGTTCGTCATCAAACATGCATTGTTCCCTCTCGGAACCACGAGCCTTCTAGTGAGTTGCTCCGGTTTGTGAGGGGTGTGTGTCCAAACTTTCGTCAAACATGCCAATTTCTTTACCACATCATCTTGGTGGCATGACATTACATCAACCAAGGTTTCATGTGTTTCTGATTTTTTTTTTTTGGAATTAAAATGCCATGTCACTCCATGCATATGTATGCATGTGTCCATGTCGTGAGACTAATATGTTTGAAAATTCCTTCTAATTTACTGCACATGGAATTAACTCGCAGACAAGTACATAGATATAATTTTTCAAACCGTTTTGGTTAGGCGTTGCATGTAGATGTAGTTCAAATTTGAATTAAGGTCATTAAATGGCTTAAAAATCACTTAAATGTCTTTAAAAGGTCAAATGACCCCTAGAATTTTCCAAAATTTCACATTACAGTTGTAGTAGTGCACGTTAGATGTAGAAAAAAATTGAAGGCCGTAAGAGGAAGCTATCTCCCGTTCGTCATCAAACATGCATTGTTCCCTCTCGGAACCACGAGCCTACTAGTGAGTTGCTCCGGTTTGTGAGGGGTGTGTGTCCAAACTTTCGTCAAACATGCCAATTTCTTTACCACATCATCTTGGTGGCATGACATTACATCAACCAAGGTTTCATGTGTTTCTGATTTTTTTGGAATTAAAATGCCATGTCACTCCATGCATACGTATGCATGTGTCCATGTCGTGAGACAAATATGTTTGAAAATTCCTTCTAATTTACTGCACATGGAATTAACTCGCACACAAGTACACAAATATGATTTTTCAAACCGTTTTGGTTAGGCGTTGCATGTAGATGTAGTTCAAATTTGAATTACGGTCATTAAATGGCTAGAAAATCACTTAAATGTCTTTAAAAGGTCAAATGACCCCTAGAATTTTCCAAAATTTCACATTACAGTTGTAGTAGTGCATGTTAGACGTAGAAAAAATTGAAGGCCGTAAGAGGAAGCTATCTCCCGTTCGTCATCAAACATGCATTGTTCCCTCTCGGAACCACGAGCCTTCTAGTGAGTTGCTCCGGTTTGTGAGGGGTGTGTGTCCAAACTTTCGTCAAACATGCCAATTTCTTTACCACATCATCTTGGTGGCATGACATTACATCAACCAAGGTTTCATGTGTTTCTGATATTTTTTTATTTTTTGGAATTAAAATGCCATGTCACTCCATGCATACGTATGCATGTGCCCATGTCGTGAGACAAATATGTTTGAAAATTCCTTCTAATTTACTGCAGATGGAATTAACTCACACACAAGTACACAAATATGATTTTTCAAACCGTTTTGGTTAGGCGTTGCATGTAGATGTAGTTCAAATTTGAATTACGGTCATTAAATGGCTAGAAAATCACTTAAATATCTTTAAAAGGTCAAATGACCCCTAGAATTTTCCAAAATTTTACATTACAGTTGTAGTAGTGCATGGTAGATGTAGAAAAAAATGAAGGGCGTAAGAGGAAGCTATCTCCCGTTCGTCATCAAACATGCATTGTTCCCTCTCGGAACCACGAGCCTTCTAGTGAGTTGCTCCGGTTTGTGAGGGGTGTGTGTGTCCAAACTTTCGTCAAACATGCCAATTTCTTTACCACATCATCTTGGTGGCATGACATTACATCAACCAAGGTTTCATGTGTTTCTGATTTTTTTTGTAATTAAAATGCCATGTCACTCCATGCATACGTATGCATGTGTCCATGTCGTGAGACAAATATGTTTGAAAATTCCTTCTAATTTACTGCACATGGAATTAACTTCGCACACAAGTACACAAATATGATTTTTCAAACCGTTTTGGTTAGGCTTTGCATGTAGATGTAGTTCAAATTTGAATTACGGTCATTAAATGGCATTGAAATCACTTAAATGTCTTTAAAAGGTCAAATGACCCCTAGAATTGTCCAAAATTTCACATTACAGTTGTAGTAGTGCACGTTAGACGTAGAAAAAATTGAAGGCCATAAGAGGAGCTATCTCCCGTTCGTCATCAAACATGCATTGTTCCCTCTTGGAACCATGAGCCTTCTAGTGAGCTTCTCCGGTTTGTGAGGGGTGTCGGTCCAAACTTTCATCAAACATGCCAATTTCTTTACCACATCATCTTGGTGGCATGACATTACATCAACCAAGGATTCATGTGTTTCTGATATGTTCTTTATTTTTTGGAATTAAAAATGCCATGTCACTCCATGCATACGTATGCATGTACCCATGCCGTGAGACAAATATGTTTGGAAATTCCTTCTAATTTAATGCACATGGTATTAACTCACACACAAGTACACAAATATGATTTTTCAAACCGTTTTGCTTAGGCGTTGCATGTAGATGTACTTCAATTTTGAATTGCGGTCATTAAATGGCTTGAAAACCACTTAAATGTCTTTAAAAGGTCAAACGACCCATAGAACTTTCCAAAATTTCACATTGCAGTTGTAGTAGTCCATGTTAGACGTAGAAACAAATTGAAGGCCGTAAGAGGAAGTTATCTCACGTTCGTCATCAAACATGCATTGTTCCCTCTCGGAACCACGAGCCTTCTAGTGAGTTGCTCCGGTTTGTGAGGGGTGTGTGTCCAAACTTTCGTCAAATATGCCAATTTTTTACAACATCATCTTGGTGGCATGACATTACATCAACCAGGGTTTCATGTGTTTCTGATATCTTTTTTATTTTTTGGAATTAAAATGCCATGTCACTCCATGCATACGTATGCATGTGCCCATGCCGTGAGAGAAATATGTTTGAAAATTGCTTCTAATTTACTGCACATGGTATTAACTCACACACAAGTACACAAATATGATATTTCAAACTATTTTGGTTAGGCGTTGCATGCAGATGTAGTTCGAATTTGAATTGCGGTCATTAAATGGCTAGAAAACCACTTAAATATCTTTAAAACGTCAAACGACCCCTAGAATTTTCCAAAATTTCACATTATAGTTGTAGTAGTGCATGTTAGACGTAGAAAAAAATTCAAGGCCATAAGAGGAAGCTATCTCCCGTTTGTCATCAAACATGCATTGTTCCCTCTCGGAACCACGAGCCTTCTAGTGAGTTGCTCCGGTTTGTGAGGGGTGTGTGTGTCCAAACTTTCGTCAAACATGCCCATTTCTTTACCACATCATCTTGGTGGCATGACATTACATCTACCAAGGTTTCATGTGTTTCTGATTTTTTTTTTGTAATTAAAATGCCATGTCACTCCATGCATACGTATGCATGTGTCCATGTCGTGAGACAAATATGTTTGAAAATTCCTTCTAATTTACTGCACATGGAATTAATTTGCACACAAGTACACAAATATGATTTTCAAACCGTTTTGGTTAGGCGTTGCATGTAGATGTAGTTCAAATTTGAATTACGGTCATTAAATGGCTATGAAATCACTTAAATGTCTTTAAAAGGTCAAATGACCCCTAGAATTTTCCAAAATTTCACATTACAGTTGTAGTAGTGCACGTTAGACGTAGAAAAAATTGAAGGCCGTAAGAGGAAGCTATCTCCCGTTCGTCATCAAACATGCATTGTTCCCTCTCGGAACCACGAGCCTTCTAGTGAGTTGCTCCGGTTTGTGAGCGGTGTGTGTCCAAACTTTCGTCAAACATGCCAATTTCTTTACCACATCATCTTGGTGGCATGACATTACATCAACCAAGGTTTCATGTGTTTCTGATATTTTTTTACTTTTTGGAATTAAAATGCCATGTCACTCCATGCATACGTATGCATGTGTCCATGCCGTGAGACAAATATGTTTGAAAATTCCTTCTAATTTACTGCACATGGAATTAACTCGCACACAAGTACACAAATATGATTTTTCAAACTTTTTTGGTTAGGCGTTGCATGTAGATGTAGTTCAAATTTGAATTGCGGTCATTAAATGGCTAGAAAATCACTTAAATGTCTTTAAAAGGTCAAACGACCCCTAGAACTTTCCAAAATTTCACATTACAGTTGTAGTAGTCCATGTTAGACGTAGAAAAAAATTGAAAGCCATCAGAGGAAGCTATCTCACGTTCGTCATCAAACATGCATTATTCCCTCTCGGAACCACGAGCGTTCTAGTGAGTTGCTCCGGTTTGTGAGGGGTGTGTGTCCAAACTTTCGTCAAACATACCAATTTCTTTACCACAGCATCTTGGTGGTATGACATTACATCAACCAAGGTTTCATGTATTTCTGTTATGTTTTTTATTTTTTGGAATTAAAAATGCCATGTCACACCATGCATACGTATGGATGTGCCCATGCCATGAGACAAATAAGTTTTAAAATTCCTTCTAATTTATTGCACATGGTATTAACTCACACACAAGTACACAAATATGATTTTTCAAAGCATTTTGGTTAGGCGTTGCATGCAGATGTAGTTCAAATTTGAATTGTGGTCATTAAATGGCTAGAAAACCAGTTAAATATCTTTAAAAGGTCAAACGGCCCCTAGCATTTTCCACAATTTCACATTACAGTTGTAGTAGTGCACGTTAGACATAGAAAAAAATTGAAGGCCGTAAGAGGAAGCTATCTCCCGTTAGTCATCAAACATGCATTGCTCCCTCTCGGAACCACGAGCCTTCTAGTGAGTTGCTCCGTTTTGTGAGGCGTGTGTGTCCAAACTTTCATCAAACATGCCAATTTCTTTACCACATCATCTTGGTGGCATGACATTACATCAACCAGGGTTTCATGTGTTTCTGATATGTTTTTTATTTTTTGGAATTAAAAATGACATGTCACTCCATGCATACATATGCATGTGCCCATGCCGTGAGACAAATATGTTTGAAAATTCTTTCTAATTTACTGCACATGGTATTAACTCACACACAAGTACACAAATATGATATTTCAAACCGTTTTGGTTAGGCGTTGCATGTAGATATAGTTCGAATTTGAATTGCGGTCATTAAATGGCTAGAAAACCACTTAAATATCTTTAAAATGTCAAACGACCCCTAGAATTTTCCAAAATTTCACATTATAGTTGTAGTAGTGCATGTTTGACGTAGAAAAAAATTGAAGGCCATAAGAGGAAGCTATCTCCCGTTCGTCATCAAACATGCATTGTTCCCTCTCGGAACCACGAGCCTTCTAGTGAGTTGCTCCGGTTTGTGAGGGGTGTGTGTGTCCAAACTTTCGTCAAACAGGCCCATTTCTTTACCACATCATCTTGGTGGCATGACATTACATCAACCAAGGTTTCATGTGTTTTTTATTTTTTTTTACTTTTTGGAATTAAAATGCCATGTCACTCCATGCATACGTATGCATGTGTCCATGTCGTGAGACAAATATGTTTGAAAATTCCTTCTAATTTATTGCACATGGAAGTAACTTGCACACAAGTACACAAATGTAATTTTTCAAACCGTTTTGGTTAGGCTTTTATGTAGATGTAGTTCAAATTTGAATTACGGTCATTAAATGGCATTGAAATCACTTAAATGTCTTTAAAAGGTCAAATGACCCCTAGAAATGTTGAAAATTTCACATTACAGTTGTAGTAGTGCACGTTAGACGTAGAAAAAAATTGAAGGCCGTAAGAGGAAGCTATCTCCCGTCCGTCATCAAACTTGCATTGTTCCCTCTCGGAACCACGAGCCTTCTAGTGAGTTGCTCCGGTTTGTGAGGGGTGTGTGTCCAAACTTTCATCAAACATGCCAATTTCTTTACCACATCATCTTGGTGGCATGAAATTACATCAACCAAGGTTTCACGTGTTTCTGATATGTTTTTTGTTTTTTGGAATTAAGAATGCCATGTCACTGCATGCATACGTATGCATGTGCCCATACCGTGAGACAAATATGTTTGAAAATTCCTTCTAATTTAATGCACATGGTATTAACTCACACACAAGTACACAAATATGATTTTTCAAACCGTTTTGGTTAGGCGTTGCATGTAGATGTGCTTCAATTTTGAATTGCGGTCATTAAATGGCTAGAAAACCACTTAAATGTCTTTAAAAGGTCAAACGACCCCTAGAACTTTCCAAAATTTCACATTACAGTTGTAGTAGTCCATCTTAGACGTAGAAAAAAATTGAAGGCCGTAAGAGGAAGCTATCTCACGTTTGTCATCAAACATGCCCATTTCTTTACCACATCATCTTGGTGGCATGACATTACATCAACCAACGTTTCTTGTGTTTCTGATATTTTTTATTTTTTGGAATTAAAATGCCATGTCACTCCATACAGACGTATGCATGTGTTCATGTCGTGAGACAAATATGTTTGAAAATTCCTTCTAATTTATTGCACATGGAATTAACTTGCACACAAGTGCAGAAATGTAATTTTTCAAACCGTTTTGGTTAGGCTTTTATGTAGATGTAGTTCAAATTTGAATTACGGTCATTAAATGGCATTGAAATCACTTAAATGTCTTTAAAAGGTCAAATGACCCCTAGAATTGTCCAAAATTTCACATTACAGTTGTAGTAGTGCACGTTAGACGTAGAAAAAAAATGAAGGCCGTAAGAGGAAACTATCTCACGTTTGTCATCAAACATGCATTGTTCCCTCTCGGAACCACGAGCGTTCTAGTGAGTTGCTCCGGTTTGTGAGGGGTGTGTGTCCAAACTTTCGTCAAACATTTCAATTTCTTTACCACATCATCTTGGTGGCATGACATTACATCAACCAAGGTTTCATGTGTTTCTGATATGTTTTTTATTTTTTGGCATTAAAAATGCCATGTCACTCCATGCATACGTATGCATGTGCCCATGCCGTGAGACAAATATGTTTGAAAATTCCTTCTAATTTACTGCACATGGAATTAACTCGCACACAAATACACAAATATGATTTTTCAAACCGTTTCGGTTAGGCGTTGCATGTAGATGTAGTTCAAATTTGAATTACGGTCATTAAATAGATAGGAAATCACTTAAATGTCTTTAAAAGGTCAAATGACCCCTAGAATTATCCAAAATTTCACATTACAGTTGTAGTAGTGCATGTTAGACGTAGAAAAAAAATTGAAGGCCGTAAGAGGAAGCTATCTCCCGTTCGTCATCAAACATGCATTGTTCCCTCTCGGAACCATGAGCCTTCTAGTGAGTTGCTCCGCTTTGTGAGGGGTGTGTGTCCAAACTTTCGTCAAACATGCCAATTTCTTTACCGCATCATCTTGGTGGCATGACATTACATCAACCAAGGTTTCACGTGTTTCTGATTTTTTTTTGGAATTAAAAGGCCATGTCACTCCATGCATACGTATGCATGTGTCCATGTCGTGAGACAAATATGTTTGAACATTCCTTCTAATTTACTACACATGGAATTAACTCGCACACAAGTACACAAATATGATTTTTCAAACCGTTTTGTTTAGGCGTTGCATGTAGATGTTGTTCAAATTTGAATTACGGTCATTAAATGGCTAGGAAATCACTTAAATGTCTTTAAAAGGTCAAATGACCCTAGAATTTTCCAAAATTTCACATTACAGTTGTAGTAGTGCATGTTAGACGTAGAAAAAATTGAAGGCCGTAAGATGAAGCTATCTCCCGTTCGTCATCAAACATGCATTGTTCCCTCTCGGAACCACGAGCCTTCTAGTGAGTTGCTCCGGTTTGTGAGGGGTGTGTGTCCAAACTTTCATCAAACATGCCAATTTCTTTACCACATCATCGTGGTGGCATGACATTACATCAACCAAGGTTTCATGTGTTTCTGATATTTTTTTATTTTTTGGCATTAAAATGCCATGTCACTCCATGCATACGTATGCATGTGCCCATGTCGTGAGACAAATATGTTTGAAAATTCCTTCTAATTTACTGCACATGGAATTAACTCGCACACAAGTACACAAATATGATTTTTCAAACCGTTTTGGTTAGGCGTTGCATGTAGATGTAGTTCAAATTTGAATTACGGTCATTAAATGGATAGAAAATCACTTAAATGTCTTTAAAAGGTCAAATGACCCCTAGAATTGTCCAAAATTTCACATTACAGTTGTAGTAGTGCATGTTAGACGTAGAAAAAAATTGAAGGCCGTAAGAGGAAGCTATCTCCCGTTCGTCATCAAACATGCATTGTTCCCTCTCGGAACCATGAGCCTTCTAGTGAGTTGCTCCGGTTTGTGAGGGGTGTGTGTCAAAACTTTCGTCAAACATGCCAATTTCTTTACCACATCATCTTGGTGCCATGACATTACATCAACCATGGTGTTTCTGATATGTTTTTTATTTTTTGGAATTAAAAATGCCATGTCACTCCATGCATACGTATGCATGTGCCCACGCCGTGAGACAAATATGTTTGAAAATTCCTTCTAATTTATTGCACATGGTATTAACTCGCACACAAGTACACAAATATTATTTTTCAAACCGTTTTGGTTAGGCGTTGCATGTAGATGTAGTTCAAATATGAATTACGGTCACTAAATGGCTAGAAAACAACTTAATTGTCTTTAAAAGGTCATTAAATGGCTAGAAAACAACTTAAATGTCTTTAAAAGGTCACGCGACCCCTAGAATTTTCCAAAATTTCACATTACAGCTGTAGTAGGGCACATGAGACGTAGAAAAAAATTGAAGGCCGTAAGAGGAAGCTATCTCCCATTCGTCATCAAACATGCATTGTTCCCTCTCGGTACCATGAGCCTTCTAGTGAGTTGCTCCGGTTTGTGAGGGGTGTGTGTCCAAACTTTCGTCAAACATGCTAATTTCTTTAGCACATCATCTTGGTGGCATGACATTACATCAGCAAAGGTTTCATGTGTTTCTGATATGTTTTTTATTTTTTGTTATTAAAAATGCCATGTCACTCCATGCATACGTATGCTTGTGCCCATGCCATGAGACAAATATGTTTGAAAATTCCTTCTAATTTACTTCACATGGTATTAACTCGCACACAAGTACACGAATATGATTTTTCAAACCGTTTTGGTTAGGCATTGCATGTAGATGTTGTTCAAATTTGAATTGCGGTCATTAAATGGCTAGAAAACCACTTAAATATCTTTAAAAGGTCAAACGACCCTTAGAATTGTCCAAAATTTCACATTACAGTTGTAGTAGTGCACGTTAGACGTTGAAAAAAAATTGAAGGCCGTAAGAGGAAGCTATCTCACGTTCGTCATCAAACTTGCATTGTTCCCTCTCGGAACCACGAGCCTTCTAGTGAGTTGCTCCGGTTTGTGAGGGGTGTGTGTCCAAACTTTCATCAAACATGCCAATTTCTTTACCACATCATCTTGCTGGCATGACATTACATCAACCAAGGTTTCACGTGTTTCTGATATTTTTTGTAAGTTTTTGGAATTAAAATGCCATGTCACTCCATGCATACGTATGCATGTGCCCATGCCGTGAGAGAAATATGTTTGAAAATTCATTTTAATTGACTGCACATGGTATTAACTCGCACACAAGTACACAAATATGATTTTTCAAACCGTTTTGGTTAGGCGTTGCATGTAGATGTAGTTCAAATTTGATTTGCGGTCATTAGGTGGCTAGAAAACCACTTAAATGTCTTTAAAAGGTCAAACGACCCCTAGAATTTTTCAAATTTTCACATTACAGTTGTAGTAGTGCACGTTAGACGTAGAAAAAATTCAAGGTCGTAAGAGGAAGCTATCTCCCGTTCGTCATCAAACCTGCATTGTTCCCTCTCGGAACAACGAGGCTTCTAGTGAGTTGCTCCGGTTTGTGAGGGGTGTGTGTCCAAACTTTCGTCAAACATGCCAATTTCTTTACCGCATCATCTTGGTGGCATGACATTACATCAACCAAGGTTTCACGTGTTTCTGAATTTTTTTTGGAATTAATATGCCATGTCACTCCATGCATACTATGCATGTGTCCATGTCGTGAGACAAATATGTTTGAAAATTCCTTCTAATTTACTACACATGGAATTAACTTGCACACAAGTACACAAATATGATTTTTCAAACCATTTTGGTTAGGCTTTTATGTAGATGTAGTTCAAATTTGAATTACGGTCATTAAATGGCTAGAAAATCACTTAAATGTCTTTAAAAGGTCAAACGACCCCTAGAATTTTCCAAAATTTCACATTACAGTTGTAGTAGTGCATGTTAGACATAGAAAAAAATTGAAGGCCGTAAGAGGAAGCTATCTCCAGTTCGTCATCAAACATGCATTGTTCCCTCTCGAAACAAAGAGCCTTCTAGTGAGTTGTTCCGGTTTGTGAGGGGTGTGTCTCCAAACTTTTGTCAAACATGCCAATTTTTTTACCACATCATGTTGGTGGCATGACATTACATCAACCAAGGTTTCATGTGTTTCTGATTTTTTTACCACATCATCTTGGTGGCATGACATTACACAAATATGATTTTTCAAACCGTTTTGGTTGGACGTTGCATGTAGATGTAGTTCAAATTTGATTTGCGGTCACTAAATGGCTAGAAAACCACGTAAATGTCTATAAAAGGTCTAACAATCCCTATTATTTTCCAAAATTTCACATTACAGTTGTAGTACGGCACATGAGACGTAGAAAAAAATTGAAGGCCGTAAGAGGAAGCTATCTGCCATTCGTTATCAAACATGCATTGTTCCCTCTCGGAACCACGAGCCTTCTAGTAAGTTGCTCCGGCTTGTGAGGGGTGTGTGTCCAAACTTTCGTCAAACATGCCAATTTCTTTAGCACATCATCTTGGTGGCATGACATTACATCAACAACGGTTTCATGTGTTTCTGATATGTTTTTTATTTTTTGGAATTAAAAATGCCATGTCACTCCATGCATACGTATGCATGGGCCCATGCCGTGAGAAAAATATGTTTGAAAATTCCTTCTAATTTACTGCACATGGTATTAACTCGCACACAAGTACACAAATATGATTTTTCAAACCGTTTTGGTTAGGCGTTGCATGTAGATGTAGTTCAAATTTGAATTGCGGTCATTAAATGGCTAGAAAACCACTTAAATGTCTTTAAAAGGTCAAACGACCCCTAGAATTTTCACAAAATTTCACATTAGAGTTGTAGTAGGACACATGAGACGTAGAAGAAAATTGAAGGCCGTAAGAGGAAGCTAACTCCCATTCATCATCAAACATGCATTGTTCCCTCTCGGAACCACGAGCCTTCTAGTGAGTTGCTCCGGTTTGTGAGGGGTGTGTGTGTCCAAACTTTTGTCAAACATGCCAATTTCTTTACCACATCATCTTGGTGGCATGACATTACATCAACCAAGGTTTCATGTGTTTCTGATATTTTTTATTTTTTGGAATTAAAATGCCATGTCACTCCATGCATACGTATGCATGTGTCCATGTCAGGAGATAAATATGTTTGAAAATTCCTTCTAATTTATTGCACATGGAATTAACATGCACACAAGTACACAAATATGATTTTTAAAACCGTTTTGGTTAGGCTTTTTTGTAGATGTAGTTCAAATTTGAATTACGGTCATTAAATGGCTAGAAAATCACTTCAATGTCTTTAAAAGGTCAAACGACCCCTAGAATTTTCCAAAATTTCACATTACAATTGTCGTAGTGCACGTTAGACGTAGAAAAAAATTGAAGGCCGTAAGAGGAGCTATCTCCAGTTCGTCATCAAACATGCATTGTTCCCTCTCAGAACCAAGAGCCTTCTACTGAGTTGCTCTAGTTTGTGAGGGGTGTGTGTCCAAACTTTCGTCAAACATGCCAATTTTTTTACCACATCATCTTGGTGGCATGACATTACATCAACCAAGGTTTCATGTGTTTCTGATATTTTTTTAATTTTTTGGAATTAAAATTCCATGTCACTCCATGCATACGTATGCATGAGCCCATGCCGTGAGACAAATATGTTTGAAAATTCCTTCTAATTTACTACACATGGAATTAACTCGCACACAAGTAAAAAAAATATGTTTTTTCAAACCGTTTTGGTTAGGCGTCGCATGTAGATGTAGTTCAAATTTGAATTACGGTCATTAAATGGCTAGAAAATCACTTAAATGTCTTTAAAAGGTCAAATGACCCATAGAATTTTCCAAAATTTCACATTACAGGTATAGTAGTGCACGGTAGACGTACAAAAATATTTGAAGGCCGTAAGACGAAGCTATCTCCCGTTCGTCATCAAAACATGCATTATTCCCTCTCGGAACCACGAGCCTTCTAGTGACTTGCTCCAGTTTGTGAGGGGCGTGTGTCCAAACTTTCGTCAAACATGCCAATTTCTTTACCACATCATCTTGGTGGCATGACATTACATCAACAAAGGTTTCATGCGTTTCTGATATGTTTTTTATTTTTTGGAATTAAAAATGCCATGTCACTCCATGCATACGTATGCATGTGCCCTTGCCGTGAGACAAATATGTTTGAAAATTCCTTCTAATTTACTGCACATGGTATTAACTTCCACACAAGTACACAAATATGATTTTTTCAAACCGTTTTGGTTAGGCGTTGCATGTAGATGTCGTTCAAATTTGAATTGGTGTCATTAAATGGCTAGAAAACCACTAAAATGTCTTTAAAAGGTCAAACGACCCCTAGAATTTTCCAAAATTCCACATTACAGTTGTAGTAGGGCACATGAGACGTAGAAAAAATTGAAGGCCGTAAGAGGAAGCTATCTCCCGTTCGTCATCAAACATGCATTATTCCCTCTCAGAACCATGAGCCTTCTAGTGAGTTGCTCCGGTTTGTGAGGGGTGTGGGTCCAAACTTTCTTCAAACATGCCAATTTCTTTACCACATCATCTTGGTGGCATGACATTACATCAACTAAGGTTTCATGTGTTTTTGATATTTTTCTATTTTTTGGAATAAAATGCCATGTCACTCCATTCATACGTATGCATGTCTCCATGTCGTGAGACAAATATGTTTGGAAATTCCTTCTAATTTACTTCACATGGAATTAACTCGCACATAAATAGACAAATATGATTTGTCAAACCATTTTGGTTAGGCGTTTTATGTAGATGTGGTTCAAATTTGAATTACGATCATTAAATGGCTAGAAAATCACTTAAATGTCTTTAAAAGGTCAAACGACCCCTAGAATTTTCCAAAATTTCACATTATAGTTGTAGTAGTGCACGTTAGACGTAGAAAAAAATTCAAGGCCATAAGAGGAAGCTATCTCCCGTTCGTCATCAAACATGCATTGTTCCCTCTCGGAACCACGAGCCTTCTACTGAGTTGCTCTGGTTTGTGAGGGGTGTGTGTCCAAACTTTCGTCAAACATGCCAATTTTTTTACCACATCATCTCGGTGGCATGACATTACATCAACCAAGGTTTCCTGTGTTTCTGATATCTTTTTAATTTTTTGGAATTAAAATGCCATGTCAATCCTTGCTTAATTGTGTCATAGCCGTTAGACCACTATGTTTGAAAATTCCATCCAATTTACTGCACATGGAATTAAATCGCACACAAGTACACAAAATATGAGTTTTCAAACCGTTATGGTTAGTTGTTGCATTTACATGTAGTTCAATTTCAATTACGGTCATTAAATGGCTAGAAAATCACTTAAATGTCTTAAAAGGTCAAATGACCCTACATGACAGTTGTATTAGTACTACAAAATTTCTCGTTCATTTAAAACACCATCTGTTGCTACTTTACTCCAAATTCGTCTTTCCCAGCTAATAAAAAATATCTACAACATCACACATAGTTGTTTTCTAGGAATCGTTTGCGATGAAAATATCTGGGTCTATTTAAGTCTCCCTCCTTAAGCTTCACCGGCTCCTCTGCTCCAGTGCGGGCAACCCCCGAATCCACGAATCCCGATCCCCATTCCCGCACCCCCTTCTTGCAAAGATGACGCCGTGGAAACACTTCGCGAAGGCCCGTACGATGGTTGCGTCCCCCCGAGCGCCGCCGCCTGCGCCGAGAGCGCGGCCGCCTACGCCGAGAATGCCGCCGCATCCGCATTGAGCACGGCCACTTCTGCCGAGAGGGCGTCTGCGGCAGCCCACAGGGCAGCTGCAGCAGCCGAGACGGCTGCAGCAACTACTACGACGGTGGCTGCAAACACCGAGAGCGCTCGAGCCGCCGTCCGTGCCGCCGATGTCACCCTGGCCCCGGTCGAGGCCATCCACGCCAAGATCGAGGATGCACACGCCAAGATATTCCAAGCCACCTCGGACTCCAGCATGCAACCCACGTTAGAAAAGGCGGCAGTGGCCATGCAGCACCTGCTTCCTCATGAGGTCACCAAGCGGGAGCTGGAGATGCAGGAGGCGGCGGAGATCGAGGAGCACCGGGAGGAGGAGTTGCGCGTGGCCAAGGTCGAGGTAGAGAAGAGTTTGTATATCGAGGAATCGGCGGTGGAGTACCAACGCGAGCTCTGGCGCAGCCACTACTACGAGTACTACAACCTTGAGGGCGGCACCGAGGAAGAGGACGAGGAAGCGGTCGACTTCAGCAGGGGGGCGCGGAGTCCACCAACGGCGGCATGTCGTCAGGACAAGTCGTCGATGTCTCATCTCACACCGGCGATGCATAGGCCGGCGCGGCGGCGGATTTGTTAAAATTATGCATACTTAGGCTTTGTTTTTAATGCTGGTCTTTTGTTAGACCAATGTTCAGGTCAACTGGCTCTGTTTAATTACTAAAATTGCTCGATTCAGTAAGTGTGGTCTGTCTGCTGCACGCTCTTTTGTGTGCAATGACGTACCCGGGGAAATTTCCACCAAAATTTGAATTATCAAACTCATCCCATGTGCGTAAAGCAGAAGAATCGTTTGCGATACACACAATCGTTCAAAGTGAATGGTCTGGCGGCACCGTGCGCAAAGTTTCCCTCCACATTTCCAAAATTTTGGCCTACCGCCAAAATATCTACCCCCGCCGCCCTTCCCCCCTTCCCCGCCTGTCGTGGTTTTGTCACGGCAGATGTCCTAAGGAAAGGACCTAGTCGTGGAGCCATCGCGCGGGTTAGCTTAAAGGGGTTAAAGCGGACAAGGAACGCAGAGAGTTTATACTGGTTTGGCCCCTTGCGGTGAAGGTAAATGCCTAATCCAGTTGTTGTGGAATTGCTAGGGTTTCGATGACCAGGGAGAGAATACGCTTTGCCTGAGTCTCGAGTTGTTGTCTGTTGTTAAACCGCCGCCGGGTCGTCCCCTTATATACATGGGTTGACGCCCGTCGGTTTACAGAATCCCGAGGCCGGCTCATAAACGTGTCCGGCTCGGTCTCTGCTCTTTCTATCTTACAACACAAGTTTACATATCAATACCGGTTTATGTCTACAGGCCTTAAACCGGCTTTGGGCCCTGGGCCTTCATAAAGCGTCACTGTCTTTGTCCTCATGGGCTTCAGATACAGTGAACCATTTATGGGGTTAACCCGGCCTCTCCTGGCCGGTTTATGCCCAGTAGTAATATCCCCAACATTAGGCCCCAGATTGATTTGAACTAGTTCATGTCAATCTTCAATACTTAAGAAAACTTCTTCTTCAACGTCTTCGCATAGTCTTGTAAACCGCCATGACGTCATCTTCTAGGATCATGATAAACCGCCATAATGTCATCTGTTATTAAAAATTGCATAAAGCTCACTTTTATTAATGAGCCTCCGACAATCGAGGCGACAGCTCCGCCTCATATCCAAATTTTGGGCTCCTCGATTTTCGCGCCCGACACTTATCCTTTTGCCTTTATAAATAGGGCCAGGGGGTCTTTCCATCCCCCCCCCCGTGCCTCTTCGCATCATCTCCTTCCTTGTGCCGCCCGACCTTTGGAACTCTGCCGCCTGAAGGAAATATGCCCTAGAGGCAATAATAAAGTATTATATATTTCCTTATATCATGATAAATGTTTATTATTCATGCTAGAATTGTATTAACCGGAAATATAATACATGTGTGAATACATAGACAAACAGAGTGTCACTAGTATGCCTCTACTTGACTAGCTCGTTAATCAAAGATGGTTATGTTTCCTAGCCATAGACATGAGTTGTCATTTGATTAACGAGATCACCTCATTAGGAGAATGACGTGATTGACTTGACCCATTCCGTTAGCTTAGCACTCGATCGTTTAGTATGTTGCTATTGCTTTCTTCATGACTTATACATGTTCCTATGACTATGAGATTATGCAACTCCCGTTTACCGGAGGAACACTTTGTGTGCTACCAAACGTCACAACGTAAATGGGTGATTATAAAGGTGCTCTACGGGTGTCTCCAAAGGTACTTGTTGGGTTGGCGTATTTCGGGATTAGGATTTGTCACTCCAGTTGTCGGAGAGGTATCTCTGGGCCCACTCGGTAATGCACATCACTATAAGCCTTGCAAGCATTGTGACTAATGACTTAGTTGCGGGATGATGTGTTACGGAACGAGTAAAGAGACTTGCCGGTAATGAGATTGAACTAGGTATCGAGATACCGACGATCAAATCTCGGGCAAGTAACATACCGGTGACAAAGGGAACAACGTATGTTGTTATGCGGTCTGACCGATAAAGATCTTTGTAGAATATGTGGGAGCCAATATGGGCATCCAGGTCCCGCTATTGGTTATTGACCGGAGACGTGTCTCGGTCAGGTCTACATAGTTCTCGAACCCGTAGGGTCCACACGCTTAACGTTACGATGACAGTTTTATTATGAGTTTATGTATGTTGATGTACCGAAGGAGTTCGGAGTCCCGGATGAGATCGGGGACATGACGAGGAGTCTCAAAATGGCCAAAACGTAAAGATCGATATATTGGACGACTATATTCGGACTTCGGAAAGGTTCCGAGTGATTCGGGTATTTTTCGGAGTATCGGAGAGTTACGGGAATACGTATTGGGCCTTATTGGGCCATACGGGAAAGAAGGAAAAGGGCCTCAAGGGTGGCCGCACCCCTCCCCTTGGTCTGGTCCGAATTGGACTAGGGAAGGGGGGCGCCCCCTTCCTTCCTTCTCTTTTTCCCTTCCTCTTTTCCTATTCCATATGGGAGGTGGAATCCTACTAGGACTCTCTCCTAGGGCCGGCCTCCTCCTCCCTTGCTCCTTTATATACGGGGGCAGGGGGCACCCCATGGACACAACAATTGATCCTTGAGATCCCTTAGCCGTGTGCGGTGCCCCCTCCACCATATTACACCTCGATAATACCGTTGCGGAGCTTAGGCGAAGCCCTGCGTCGGTGGAACATCATCATCGTCACCACGCCGTCGTGCTGACGAAACTCTCCCTCAACACTCGGCTGGATCGGAGTTCGAGGGACGTCATCGAGCTGAACGTGTGTAGAACTCGGAGGTGCCGTGCGTTCGGTACTTGATCGGTCGGATCGTGAAGACGTACGACTACATCAACCGCGTTGTGATAACGCTTCCGCTATCGGTCTACGAGGGTACGTGGACAACACTCTCCCCTCTCATTGCTATGCATCACCATGATCTTGCGTGTGCGTAGGAATTTTTTTTGAAATTACTACGTTCCCCAATAGTGGTATCAGAGCCTGGTTTTATGCGTTGATGCTATGCACGAGTAGAACACAAGTGAGTTGTGGGCGATATAAGTCATACTGCTTACCAGCATGTCATACTTTGGTTCAGCGGTATTGTCAGATGAAGCGGCCCGGACCGACATTACGCGTACGCTTACGCGAGACTGGTTTCACCGTTCGGAGCACTCGTTGCTTAAAGGTGACTGGCGGGTGTCTGTCTCTCTCAACTTTAGTTGAACCGAGTGTGGCTACGCCCGGTCCTTGCGAAGGTTAAAACAACACCAACTTGACAAACTATCGTTGTGGTTTTGATGCGTAGGTAAGAACGGTTCTTGCTAAGCCCGTAGCAGCCACGTAAAACTATGCAACAACAAAGTAGAGGACGTCTAACTTGTTTTTGCAGGGCATGTTGTGATGTGATATGGTCAAGACATGATGTGATAAATGTGTTGTATGAGATGATCATGTTTTGTAACCGAGTTATCGGCAACTGGCAGGAGCCATATGGTTGTCGCTTTATTGTATGAATGCAATCGCCATGTAATAGTTTTACTTTATCACTAAGCGGTAGCGATAGTCTAAAAGCAATAAGTTGGCGAGACGACAACGATGCTACGATGGAGATCAAGGTGTCGCGCCGGTGACGATGGTGATCATGACGGTGCTCGGTGCTTCGGAGATGGACATCACAAGCACGAGATGATGATGGCCATATCATATCACTTATATTGATTGCATGTGATGTTTATCTTTTATGCATCTTATCTTGCTTTGATTGACGGTAGCATTATAAGATGATCTCTCACTAAATTATCAAGGTATAAGTGTTCTCCGTGAGTATGCACCGTTGCGAAAGTTCTTCGTGCTGAGACACCACGTGATGATCGGGTGTGATAGGCTCTACGTTCAAATACAACGGGTGCAAAACAGTTGCACACGCAGAATACTCAGGTTAAACTTGACGAGCCTAGCATATAACAGATATGGCCTCGGAACACGGAGACCGAAAGCTCGAGCGTGAATCATATAGTAGATATGATCAACATAGTGATGTTCACCGTTGAAACTACTCCATCTCACGTGATGATCGGACATGGTTTAGTTGATATGGATCACTTAATCACTTAGAGGATTAGAGGGATGTCTATCTAAGTGGGAGTTCTTAAGTAATATGATTAATTGAACTTAAATTTATCATGAACTTAGTCCTGATAGTATTTTGCAAATTATGTTGTAGATCAATAGCTCGCGTTGTTGCTTCCCTGTGTTTATTTTTGATATGTTCCTAGAGAAAAATTATGTTGAAAGATGTTAGTAGCAAAGATGCGGATTGGATCCGTGATCTGAGGATTATCCTCATTGCTGCACAGAAGAATTATGTCCTTGATGCACCGCTAGGTGACAGACCTATTGCAGGAGCAGATGCAGACGTTATGAACGTTTGGCTAGCTCAATATGATGACTACTTGATAGTTTAGTGCACCATGCTTAACGGCTTAGAATCGGGACTTCAAAGACGTTTTGAACGTCATGGACCATATAAGATGTTCCAGGAGTTGAAGTTAATATTTCAAGCAAATACCCGAGTTGAGAGATATGAAGTCTCCAACAAGTTCTATAGCTAAAAGATGGAGGAGAATCGCTCAACAGTGAGCATGTGCTCAGATTGTCTGGGTACTACAATCGCTTGAATCAAGTGGGAGTTAATCTTCCAGATAAAATAGTGATTGACAGAATTCTCTAGTCACCATCACCAAGTTAGTAGAACTTCGTGATGAACTATAGTATGCAAGGGATGACGAAAGTAATTCCCGAGCTCTTCGTGATGCTGAAATCGACGAAGGTAGAAATCAAGAAAAGAGCATCAAGTGTTGATGGTTGACAAGACCACTAGTTTCAAGAAAAGGGCAAAGGGAAGAAGGGGAACTTCAAGAAGAACGGCAAGCAAGTTGCTACTCAAGTGAAGAAGCCCAAGTATGTACCTAAGCCTGAGACTAAGTGCTTCTACTGCAAAGGGACTGGTCACTGGAAGCGGAACTACCCCAAGTATTTGGTGGATAAGAAGGATGGCAAAGTGAACAAAGGTATATTGGATATACATGTTATTGATGTGTACTTACTAGTGTTTATAGCAACCCCTCAGTATTTGATACTGGTTCAGTTGCTAAGAGTAGTAACTCGAAACGGGAGTTGCAGAATAAACAGAGACTAGTAAAAGGCGAGGTGACGATGTGTGTTGGAAGTAGTTCCAAGATTGATATGATCATCATCGCACACTCCCTATACTTTCGGGATTAGTGTTGAAACTAAATAAGTGTTATTTGGTGTTTGCGTTGAGCATGAATATGATTTGATCATGTTTATTGCAATACGGTTATTCATTTAAGTTAGAGAACAATTGTTGTTCTGTTTACATGAATAAAACCTTCTATGGTCATACACACCAACGAAAATGGTTTGTTGGATCTCGATCGTAGTGATACACATATTCATAATATTGAAGCCAAAAGATGCAAAGTTAATAATGATAGTGCAACTTATTTGTGGCACTGCCGTTTAGGTCATATTGGTGTAAAGCGCATGAAGAAACTCCATACTGATGGGATTTTGGAATCACTTGATTATGAATCACTTGATGCTTGCGAACCGTGCCTCATGGGCAAGATGACTAAAACGCCGTTCTCCGGAACTATGGAGAGAGCAACAGATTTGTTGGAAATCATACATACAGATGTATGTGGTCCGATGAAAATTGAGGCTCGTAGCAGGTATCATTATTTTCTGACCTTCACAGATGATTTGAGCAGATATGGGTATATCTACTTAATGAAACAGAAGTCTGAAACATTTGAAAAGTTCATATAATTTCAGAGTGAAGTGGAAAATCATCGTAACAAGAAAATAAAGTTTCTACGATCTGATCGTGGAGAAGATTTGAGTTACGAGTTTGGCCTTCAGTTAAAACAATGTGAAATAGTTTCACTACTCACGCCACCTGGAACACCACAGTGTAATGGTGTGTCCGAACATCGTAACCGTACTTTATTAGATATGGTGCGATATATGATGTCTCTTACCGATCTACCACTATCGTTTTGGGGTTATGCATTAGAGACAGCTACATTCACGTTAAATAGGGCACCATCTAAATCCGTTGAGACGACGCCTTATGAACTGTGGTTTGGCAAGAAACCAAAGTTGTCGTTTCTTAAAGTTTGGGGTTGCGATGCTTATGTGAAAAAGTTTCATCCTGATAAGCTCAAACCCAAATCGGAGAAATGTGTCTTCATAGGATACCCAAAGGAGACAGTTGGGTATACCTTCTATCACAGATCCGAAGGCAAGACATTCGTTGCTTAGTATGGATCCTTTCTAGAGAAGGAGTTTCTCTCGAAAGAAGTGAGTGGGAGGAAAGTAGAACTTGATGAGGTAACTGTACCTGCTCCCTTATTGGAAAGTAGTTCATCACAGAAATCTGTTCCTGTGACTCCTACACCAATTAGTGAGGAAGTTAATGATGATGATCATGAAACTTCAGATCAAGTTATTACTGAACCTCGTAGGTCAACCAGAGTAAGATCCGCACCAGAGTGGTACGGTAATCCTGTTCTGGAGGTCATGTTACTAGACCATGACGAACCTACGAACTATGAAGAAGCGATGGTGAGCCCAGATTCCGCAAAATGGCTTGAGGCCATGAAATCTGAGATAAGATCCATGTATGAGAACAAAGTATGGACTTTGATTGACTTGCCCAATGATCGGCGAGCCATTGAGATTAAATGGATCTTCAAGAGGAAGACGGACGCTGATAGTAGTGTTACTATCTACAAAGCTAGAATTGTCGCAAAAGGTTTTCGACAAGTTCAAGGTGTTGACTACGATGAGAGTTTCTCACTCGTATCTATGCTTAAGTCTGTCCGAATCATGTTAGCAATTGCCGCATTTTATGAAATCTGGCAAATGGATAAACAAAACTGCATTCCTTAATGGATTTATTAAAGAAGAGTTGTATATGATGCAACCAGGAGGTTTTGTCAATCCTAAAGGTGCTAACAAAATATGCAAGCTCCAGCGATCCATCTATGGACTGGTGCAAGCATCTCGGAGTTGGAATATACGCTTTGATAAGTTGATCAAAGGATATAGTTTTATACAGACTTGCGGTGAAGCCTGTATTTACAAGAAAGTGAGTGGGAGCACTACAGCATTTCTGATAAGTATATGTGAATGACATATTGTTGATCGGAAATAATGTAGAATTATTCTGCAAAGCATAAAGGAGTGTTTGAAAGGAGTTTTTCAAAGAAAGACCTCGGTGAAGCTGCTTACATATTGAGCATCAAGATCTATAGAGATAGATCAAGACGCTTGATAAGTTTTTTCAATGAGTACATACCTTAACAAGATTTTGAAGTAGTTCAAAATAGAACAGTCAAAGAAAGAGTTCTTGCCTGTGTTACAAGGTGTGAAATTGAGTAAGACTCAAAGCCCGACCACGGCAGAAGATAGAAAGAGAATGAAAGTCATTCCCTATGCCTTGGCCATAGGTTCTATAAAGTATGCCATGCTGTGTACCAGATCTATTGTATACCCTACACTGATTTTGGCAAGGGAGTACAATAGTGATCTAGGAGTAGATCACTGGACAGCGGTCAAAATTATCCTTAGTGGAATAAGGAAATGTTTCTCGATTATGGAAGTGACAAAAGGTTCGTCGTAAAGGGTTACGTCGATGCAAGTTTTGACACTAAATCTAGATGACTCTAAGTCTCGGTCTAGATACATATTGAAAGTGGGAGCAATTAGCTAGAGTAGCTCCGTGCAGAGCATTGTAGACATAGGAATTTGCAAAATCCTTACGGATCTGAATGTGACAGACCCGTTGACTAAAATTATCTCACAATCAAAACATGATCACACCTTAGTACTCTTTGGGTGTTAATCACATAGCGATGTGAACTAGATTATTGACTCTAGTAAACCCTTTGAGTGTTGGTCACATAGAGATGTGAACTATGGGTGTTAATCACATGGTGATGTGAATTATTGATGTTAAATCACATGGCGATGTGAACTAGATTATTGACTCTAGTGCAAGTGGGAGACTGAAGGAAATATGCCCTAGAGGCAATAATAAAGTATTATATATTTCCTTATATCATGATAAATGTTTATTATTCATGCTAGAATTGTATTAACCGGAAACATAATACATGTGTGAATACATAGACAAACAGAGTGTCACTAGTATGCCTCTACTTGACTAGCTCGTTAATCAAAGATGGTTATGTTTCCTAGCCATAGACATGAGTTGTCATTTGATTAACGAGATCACCTCATTAGGAGAATGACGTGATTGACTTGACCCATTCCGTTAGCTTAGCACTCGATCGTTTAGTATGTTGCTATTGCTTTCTTCATGACTTATACATGTTCCTATGACTATGAGATTATGCAACTCCCGTTTACCGGAGGAACACTTTGTGTGCTACCAAACGTCACAACGTAAATGGGTGATTATAAAGGTGCTCTACAGGTGTCTCCAAAGGTACTTGTTGGGTTGGCGTATTTCGAGATTAGGATTTGTCACTCCGATTGTCGGAGAGGTATCTCTGGGCCCACTCGGTAATGCACATCACTATAAGCCTTGCAAGCATTGTGACTAATGAGTTAGTTGCGGGATGATGTGTTACGGAACGAGTAAAGAGACTTGCCGGTAACGAGATTGAACTAGGTATCGAGATACCGACGATCGAATCTCGGGCAAGTAACATACCGATGACAAAGGGAACAACGTATGTTGTTATGCGGTCTGACCGATAAAGATCTTCATAGAATATGTGGGAGCCAATATGGGCATCCAGGTCCCGCTATTGGTTATTGACCGGAGACGTGTCTCGGTCATGTCTACATAGTTCTCGAACCCGTAGGGTCCGCACGCTTAACGTTACGATGACAGTTTTATTATGAGTTTATGTATGTTGATGTACCGAAGGAGTTTGGAGTCCCGGATGAGATCGGGGACATGACGAGGAGTCTCGAAATGGCCGAGACGTAAAGATCGATATATTGGACGACTATATTCGGACTTCAGAAAGGTTCCGAGTGATTCGGGTATTTTTCGGAGTACCGGAGAGTTACGGGAATACGTATTGGGCCTTATTGGGCCATACGGGAAAGAAGGAAAGGGCCTCAAGGGTGGCCGCACCCCTCCCCTTGGTCTGGTCCGAATTGGACTAGGGAAGGGGGGCGCCCCCTTCCTTCCTTCTCTTTTTCCCTTCCTCTTTTCCTATTCCATATGGGAGGTGGAATCCTACTAGGACTCTCTCCTAGGGCCGGCCTCCTCCTCCCTTGCTCCTTTATATACGGGGGCAGGGGGCACCCCATGGACACAACAATTGATCCTTGAGATCTCTTAGCCGTGTGCGGTGCCCCCCTCCACCATATTACACCTCGATAATACCGTTGCGGAGCTTAGGCGAAGCCCTGCGTCGGTGAAACATCATCATCGTCACCACACCGTCGTGCTGACGAAACTCTCCCTCAACACTCGGCTGGATCGGAGTTCGAGGGACGTCATCGAGCTGAACGTGTGTAGAACTCGGAGGTGCCGTGCGTTCGGTACTTGATCGGTCGGATCGTGAAGACGTACGACTACATCAACCGCGTTGTGATAACGCTTCCGCTATCGGTCTACAAGGGTACGTGGACAACACTCTCCCCTCTCATTGCTATGCATCACCATGATCTTGCGTGTGCGTAGGAATTTTTTTTGAAATTACTACGTTCCCCAATACCGCCGCCGTCGACCTTCGTTTCTGCCTCAACAACGGCCGCTGCATCAACCTGACCGGACCAGAGAAGCGGGGCGCTCCTCCGCTGTTCCCTCATCATCAGTGAGTTCTTCTTCTCCTCGCTCTAGATCCACCATTAGCGTTTCAATGTTCATTGGAGTCTATCAAAGCTCCGCCGCCGTTCTTCCCTGTTCTTTTCATTAGCACAAACGACTAGTTGGATCCGATTTTCTTACGCGGCCATAGCCATAATCCCCTTTTTCACTTATTAGATCTGCTCCTTTACACAAAACTCATCTGAACCTTGCTGAACTGTTCAAGCACTTGAAATTAGGTCTGAATTTTTTCTAGTTTTCTGTCATACCACAGATCTGAAATTTATCACATCAACCTGCGAAACTTGTTTTTCCCTCACTTAAGTACTTTAGATCTGTACCTTATATTCCAGAATTGGCGGTTTAATCTCATAGAAAAATGATAACCCGGTAGGTACCATTAGTCCCTTGTTGAACCGCCAAGCCACTTTATCTTTGTACATCTCCCATGTCTGATTTCCGGTTTAACAATATCAGACTCCGGTTTAACAATATGTGCACATCTCTGCTTTAACTTGCATCGCTTTATACTGTCCATTATAAATCATAAACCGGTAATAATCATGTTTCAGCCTCCGTTGAAATGGCCAAACAAGTCTATGAATGCAACTGGGTTCCTTCCCGGGTCACGGAAGATCAATTAAACAGATGCGTCACAACGGGCGCTTTAGCCAAGAAAGATGTCATCCACTAGAGGGCCCCTGGCCCAGAAAATCCTCCTACACCCAAGGACGGAGAGGTAGTCGTTTTTGTTGACCATCTGGGTCGAGGCTTTAGCCCTCCCGGTTCAAAATTCTTCCGAGATGTGTTGGCTAGTTTTCAGCTTCACCCTCGGGACATCGGTCCAAATTCTGTGACCAACATCTGCCACTTCCAAGTCTTCTGTGAGGCTTATCTGCAAGAGGAACCTACAGTTGAACTGTTTAGGAATTTCTTTCACTTAAACCGTCGCACAGAGTTCACGGATGGACCCAATACTAAATTGGGCGGAATGGCGGTTCAGAAAAGGAAGGAAGTCACTTTCCCTCATGCCAAGCTTCACAGCCACCCCAAAGAGTGGAACCAGACTTGGTTTTATTGCAAAGATACATCTCCAACTGATGAAAACCCCCTGCCGGGTTACCACCCTCACCGCCTTAGCAATACGCATCCTTTTCCTCAGAGGTTAACAACAAAGGAAAGGGCCATCTATGCCCCACAGCCGTCGAAGCTTAGAGCCTTTATGGCAAACGGTTTAACAGCTGTTGATTTTGCTCGTTGCTGGATCGGCTGGAGCATTCTACCCTTAAGCCGGCGCCCCGGCTTGATGTGTGAATACACAGGGAGTTCGACCGACCCTCAACGGCACATTAATATTCAACTGATAGAGGCTGAAATTACTGAGGCTGTCAAGAAAATGTTGAATGAACCGGACGCCGTCTGCGGCCAGACCGGACTAAGTCCTTTCTGCACCTTCAATAAACCGCCATCTGTAAGAATTATATAACCTCCTTGCCGTAAGTTGCTTCTTTCAAAATATTCTCTGAAAGTTTGTCTAATTTTGACAGGGTGATGATACGTTCTGGAATAAAAACCACAAGACAAACCGGCAAAACCGAAAGACAAACCGGCGAAACCACTTCGCCCAAAGACCAAGGTTATTAAAAAACCTGCCAAGAAAAGGACCACTGCGTCTTCCGATGCAAATGCTGATGTCGATGTAGCTAATCCGGACTCAAAGGTAGAACTTGACTCTCTTGGTTCATTTTTCATACACCTCATTGACAACGATTATTATCAGGACGATGCTGAAGGCAGTCAAGCTGATGATGTAGAGGTAATCATTCTTTCCTCCGATTCAGATCCTCTGCCCACATGAAAAATCCGTCGAGCAAACCGGAAAGTAAAATTTTCTCAAACCGGAAAGTAAAATTTTCTCACCCCCTTGCTTACTTGGACCCAAACTTTCTTTTGAAGACGCGGCAACACGAAGCTCGTCGCACAACCCGGCACAGTGGCCAGGTAGTTACCTCCGCCGGTTTACCGAATACTCCGGTTCGGAAACGCCGATCAGAGGTCTCTTACACTCTTGACACTACTTGCCCTAAGACGGGTTGTTTCCGTCAGCCACTTAACCCGTCTGATTCAAATTATCAGGGTACTTCCCACTCATCTTCTGGCGAGTCATCAGCCACAAAGCTTCCACCCCTCAAAATGGTTCCTGGGTGAGTCATACCTTTAATTTTCATTTTCAATGCCTTATGCTTGACACAATATCTTGACCTTTTATATTTGTTTCTCTCAGTGCCAAGCCAAGACCCAGCAAAAAGGCTCGGTTAACTAAACCGGCTGACGATAATATGGTTGTTGAATCGGAAAAAGGCTCCAGATCCTGAAGAAACCAATGCTGACGCCATGCTCAATGATCCGCCGCCTCAAGACCACGACTTCTTTGCTGAACAAGTAGAAGTTAACACCACAAGCCATGCTGACAAGCCAACCAGCCCTGTCCGAACTGATGACAAACCGGTCAGTCCAGCTAAGGAGACTGACAAACCGCCAACTCCAGCGAAGGCTGCTGATGATAAAGAGGATGATGTCATGATTACTGGTGTTGGCCACACCACTCCTGGCAATCCTGTCGCTTTATCAAAGCATACTGCCAAGGACGAGCTTTCTGCTATCGATAAAGGCAAATGGAACGCCGATTTGTCAAACTACGCCCATCTCAATGCTCAAGACATTCATTCTGGCTTCTTGAACCGTCTGTACACCAGCCGCGACTATGAAGCCGGTTTGGTAAACTTGATGAAGGAGCGATATGAGGTAACATAACTATTTTTCTCTTATGTCCAATTGCAGATTATCAACTCCAGTAGCCCCCAAGTGACGGTTTATGATACCAATCTGAAACGGGACTTAGTAATAACTTAACTTAACATGCTCAGCCTCCAGGGACCAGGCTATCTCTTTAAGATGAACCGGTACTGTAGAATTGCAATATTGTATCTTTCACCGGTGTAGCCCCCAAGGGCCGGTTTAACTTTGTAAAGATGAACCGGGACTATTAAAAGATTTCCCAAATCAGTACTTTGAGCAAACATACATTAGCCCCCAAGTGCCAAGAGTAATACTTGTATTGTGCTTGGGACTTGTAAAAATTTCCGAGAACAAGCAAATTTGCATTAGCCCCCAAGTATCAAGTGCATAACTTGTTATGTGCTTGGTACTTCAAACATGTAGCACCAACTCATTATACTTATCTCTATTATAGGCTGAACTGAGCAAAAAGGAAGCTCAAACCGCTGATCTGCAAGAGAACATCAAATCCCAGCAAGTCGAAACCTCCAAGGCAAAGGATGAGCTGACTAGCGCTTTAGCCGCTATGGAAAAGCTAAAGGAGAGTTTCAACAAAGAGCGTGCGGATTGGAACACAGAAAAATCCGCTTTGCAGAAAAGGGCCAAGGACATAGAAGCAGCTCTTAAACCGGTGGTAGATAAGCTGACTGGCGTAAAGCGGCAGACACATGCCATGATTGCTGCTGTGTTCGGTAAACACCCTTGCTTTTACACTTTCAACATATCTTCCCATGCATTGCCGGTTAATTTACTGACATTTTGTAATGATGCAGGAACTCGCATTAGTCATCTGGGCTCTGATGTATAGAAGAAGCTGAAGGCTGCCTACACTCTGATAGAGCATCTGTATACCGGCGCACAACAAATCATCTGCACCGCCTCTCACAATAAACTGCCCCCAACGATAATCAAGGACACCTTAGAGAGGCTGTCTATGCTGCCTGCCCGGGTAGAAGAGCTAAAGAGATCTGCTGCAAGGGCTGGTGCTTTGACCGCACTAACCCGGGCAAAGGCATGGGTGCCTGACCTTGATCCGGAGGATGTCAGCAAAGGTTATCCGAGCTTAAAAGAAGACGGATCAGAATTCGGAAATGAGGACCTCCGAGCGATAAACCGGGAAGTACGTCCGCTGGCTTGTCAACTTGCTGAAGAGGCTGATCTTTCATATTACCAGGCGAGTTATGACACCAATAACAAACGGGTTGCTGCACCGACTCCTGAGGCTCAAAACCTGATCCCTCCAATCCGTAAGCACACTTATGCCCCTGACATTGAACCGTCCTCCCTTATAAGCGACGAAGCTGTGTTCCAAGCTTTAACTGGGATCGACTGGATAACTATTGACTTCCAGCCGCTGGGTAGAGACGAAGAGGATGAACCGGTGCAAGATGATCCGCAGCCGTCAGGTTAAGCTGGTAACCAATCATAATCCGGAGGCCGGTTTAGTCTTCCACGTGCTGGAACACTTATTTGAGAAACAATTATCCTTTTGGGCACTGAAACGCCTTGTAATAGGCTAGTTAAAGCACTTGGTCTATTATGCCTTCGTGCATATTTATTTGTGCCTGACACTTGTTAATCCGCCATGCTTTAAGACATATGATGCTCATAGACCATAACGATTTACTCAAGTCATTCCTGCACACAAGAAGTATATAGTGTCCTGGCGGTTTACCGCCGGACGGGTCATGATGCCCAGATATATAGCCAGGGTTTATAACCGAGGCTGCAAAAAGATAATCAAATATGAAAATAATTGATACCTGTGACCTTGAGTTGTAATGTTGGCTGACCAACTTTTTGTAGTGAGGGTAACAACCCTAATCCGAAGTATCAATAACTCCTGTTATATTATGCCGATTTACAATAAAACCGTTCCGGGTTGCGATAAACACCGATTTATTCAATGCTGGCGACTTTGAGTCGAAAACCAGACCGGGTTAAGAAACTCCGGGTTATAAGTGATTACGTACTGACAACTTGTAGTTGACAGCCTAACCGGGTTGATGAACACCGGTTTATCAAAACATTAGAAATATCATCCGAGGAGAAAAACTTGGCAAATAAAAGCAAATGAAACCCTTGTAGTCGAGGCTTTTCACGGGCTGCCAGGCCCCAAATTCGAGGCTTTTCATGGGCTGCCAGGCCACTGAGTTAAACCATTTTACAAAGCCTTTTAAGATGGTCCTCAATCCTAAACCAATCATCATTTTAACTTGACAAGTTCAGGGTCTTATCAGAGTAACTTGTCAAAGTTCGATGGGTCATACCAGGTTTACCTGGGCGGAGTGACTTACTTAAAAAGGCAGGCTAACCCGGGGTTTTAGGTGTATAGACCAGGCTTCCAAGCCATGGCTTGATAGCCTATTACAAGTGTAGATTCTTTGTTCATTGCGACAGCAAAGAATCCCCAAGTAACATTTTGAGCTGTGCTCAGTGGGTGCCTATGTTTGAGTTGTTGTTTTACAACACTCTCTTTGGCCCCAGAGTGATTTGGCTTTGAGCCGGTCAAGAGGTGTGACTATGGTTCGGATACGACCAAGCCCCCAAGTGATGTTGTGGCATTGCGCCGATCAAGAGGTGTAGCTATGGTTCGGATACGACCAAGCCCCCAAGTGATATTGTATAAAGCTTTGATAAGCTGAATCAAGGGGTAAACCGGACGCCGCTTTATAAATAGAAGCCCCATGTAACCACACATGATGTAAGAAAAACAACAGATACCCCGCTTTAGCTGAGGTTCCAGTTTACTTTATTGATCATAATATATACATTGTCATAACTATGTACAAAAGCAGAGCCTATGGCTCAAGTATAGTAGGGCCGAAGATGAGCGATATTCCACGGCCGGTGGGTCTCCTCCTCCGATTTACGTGAGTCTTTGCGCTCTCGAACATCTATTAGGTAGTATGACCCGTTGTGCAGATTCTTGCTGACCACAAAGGGTCCTTCCCAAGGGGGGGATAACTTATGCATATCCGTCTGATCCTGGATGAGTCGGAGCACCAGATCGCCTTCTTGAAAAGTTCTGGTTCTAACCCGGCGGCTGTGATAACGCCGCAGATCTTGCTAATAAATCGCCGAACAGGCTGACGCAATGTCTCGCTCCTCATCTAATAGGTCAAGTGCCTCTTGTTGTGCCTTCTCATTGTCAGCTTCAACGTATGCCGCCACACGAGGCGAATCATGACGGATATCGCTACGGAGAACCGCCTCCGCTCCATAAACCATGAAGAAAGGAGTATAACCTGTAGATCTGTTGGGCGTGGTATTGATGCTCCATAACACGGAAGGTAACTCCTCCACCCAACAACCCGGCGTCCGCTGCAAAGGAACCATAAGCCGGGGCTTGATGCCTCTCAAGATCTCTTGATTGGCCCTCTCCGCTTGACCATTAGACTGGGGGTGAGCCACTGATGACACATCAAGCCGGATGTGCTCACGTTGACAGAACTCCTTCATGGCACCTTTTGACAAATTGGTACCATTATCTGTTATAATGCTGTGTGGAAAACCAAACCGGAAAATCACCTTTTTGATGAATTGAACCGCCGTGGCAGCATCACACTTACTGACTGGCTCTGCCTCCACCCACTTCGTGAACTTATCAACCGCCACCAAAAGGTGGGTTTTCTTGTCCTTGGATTTCCTAAAGGGCCCAACCATATCCAGCCCCCAAGTTGCAAACGACCAAGTGATTGGAATCATCCTCAATTCTTGAGCCGGTACATGAGCACATCGTGAGAATTTTTGACATCCATCACACCTTTTGACCAAGTCCTCGGCATCAGCATGAGCTGTTAACCAATAGAAACCGTGAAGAAACGCCTTGGCCACCAGAGATTTTGAACCGGCGTGGTGACCACAATCTCCTTCGTGGATCTCATGCAAAATTTCACGGCCTTCTTCAGGAGACACACAGCGTTGAAACGCCCCTGCCACACTGCAATGATGTAACTCTCCATTGATAATAGTCATGGACTTGGACCGCTGGATTATCTGCCTCGCCGAAGTTTTGTCTTCTGGTAACTCGCCCTGGTTCATATACGCCAAATATGGAACCGTCCAATCCGGAATAACATGAAGAGCCGCCACCAACTGAGCCTCCGGATCAGGAACAGCCAAATCCTCTTCACCAGGGAGCTTGACGGACGGATTATGCAGCACATCCAGAAAGACGTTAGGTGGAACCGGTTTACGTTGGGAACCCAAGCGGCTTAAAGCGTTCGCCGGTCAACATGATCCACCTGATAACCTTTGAAGTGACCTACAACAATATCCACCTCACGACGATATGCCGCCATGAGTGGGTCCTTGGAGTCCCAAGTGCCGGACACTTGTTGAGCCACCAGGTCCGAATCACCAAAGCACTTAACTCGGCTGAGATTCATCTCTTTAGCCATCCGAAGACCACGGAGTAAAGCCTCATATTCAGCTGCATTGTTAGTGCAAGGGAACATTAAAGGGAGAACATAACAAAACTTATCACCTCGCCAATTGCCTGGTCCCATCAAAATGAATAGTCCAATAAGTATGATCCGGCTTCTCTTCCGGCGCCTGTAGTTCTGTCCAATCATTGATAAAATCCACAAGTGCCTGAGATTTGATCGCCGTCCAGGGTATGTATTTTAACCCGTGAGGCCCAAGCTCAATAGCCCACTTAGCAATCTGGCCAGTTGCTTCCCTGTTCTGGATTATATCCCCCAAAGGAGCAGAGCTGACTACCGTGATGAGATGACCTTGGAAATATTGCTTAAGCTTCCGGCTTGCCATGAAAACTCCATACACCAGCTTCTGCCAATGCGGGTACCTCTGCTTGGATTCAATAAGTACCTCACTGATACAATAAACCGGCCTTTCAACCGGGTATTCCATTCCGGCCTCCTTGCGCTCTACCACAATAGCCACGCTAACAGCCCGGGCGTTAGCTGCCACATATAGCAATAATGGCTCTTTATCAACAGGAGCAGCAAGAACCGGTGGATTAGCCAGCTGCCGCTTTAAGTCCTCAAATGCTTCATTGGCGGCGTCACTCCAGACGAAGTTATCCGTCTTCTTCAGCATCTGATATAAAGGGATGGCCTTCTCCCCAAGGTGACTGATAAACCGGCTCAACGCGGCAATCCGGCCTGCCAGGCGTTGAACATCATTAATACCCTTCGGTTTAGCCAAAGAAGTTATAGCCTTGATTTTCTCCGGATTAGCTTCGATGCCTCTGTTAGATACCAGAAAACCCAAGAGCTTGCCTGCTGGCACACCAAAAACACACTTGGCCGGATTAAGCATCATTTTATAAATTCACAGGTTATCAAAGGTCTCGTTCAAGTCATCTATCAACGTCTCCTTCTGTCTAGATTTCACCACAATATCATCCACATAAGCATGAACATTGCGGCCGATCTGATCATGAACACAATTCTGCACACAGCGCTGATAAGTCGCCTGGGCACTCTTGAGCCCAAAGGGCATAGACACATAGCAGAAGGCTCCAAAAGGAGTTATGAAGGCTGTCTTCTCCTGGTCCTTAACTGCCATTTTGATCTGATGGTAACCAGAATACGCATCCAGAAAGCTCAAACGCTCGCAACCCGCCGTAGCATCAATAATTTGATCAATACGAGGGAGGGCGAAAGGATCTGCTGGACAAGCCTTGTTGAGATCTGTGTAGTCCATGCACATGCGCCAAGTGTCGTTCTTCTTGAGTACCAGCACCGGATTAGCCAACCACTCAGGATGAAATAC
Source organism: Triticum aestivum (assembly GCF_018294505.1). Classification (NCBI taxonomy): domain Eukaryota; kingdom Viridiplantae; phylum Streptophyta; class Magnoliopsida; order Poales; family Poaceae; genus Triticum; species Triticum aestivum. The sequence goes on along the minus strand of NC_057802.1, from coordinate 237,439,361 downwards.
TTCAATGATAAACCCAGCCGCCAAGAGCCTGGAAACTTCCTCACCAATAGCCTTGCGTCTTTCTTCATTAAACCGTCGAAGAAATTGTTTGAACGGTTTATACTTGGGATCAATATTGAGAGTGTGCTCAGCGAGTTCTCTCGGTACACCTGGCATGTCAGAAGGCTGCCACGCAAAGATGTCCCGATTCTCACGGATGAACTCGATGAGCGCGCTTTCCTATTTCGGATCCAAGTTAGCGCTGATGCTAAACTGCTTGGACGAATCGCCAGGAACGAAGTCAACAAGCTTAGTCTCATCAGCCGATTTAAACTTCAGGGCCAGATCATGCTCTGTAGTTGGTTTCTTCAATGAAGTCATATCCGCCGGATCAACATTGTCTTTGTAAAACTTTGACTCTTCTGTTGCACAAACCGACTCAGCATAAGCCGCATCAACTTCTTCACATTCCAAAGCGATCTTGTGGCTCCCATGCACTGTTATAGTTCCTTTATGACCCGGCATCTTGAGCTGCAGATAGACATAACAGGGCTGTGCCATAAACTTAGCATAAGCCGGCCGTCCAAACAGGGCATGATACGGGCTCTTGATTTTCACCACTTCAAAAGTCAATGTCTCTGATCTTGAGTCATGCTCGTCTCCGAAAGCCACCTCCAGAGCTATCTTACCAACAGGATATGCCGATTTACCAGGCACCACACCATGGAAGACTGTGTTGGACGGTTTAAGATTCTTATCTGTTAACCCCATGCGACGGAAAGTTTCATAGTAGAGGATGTTGATACTACTCCCCCCATCCATGAGTACTTTGGTGAACTTATAACCTCCCACTTGAGGTGCCACTACCAACGCCAGATGACCCGGATTATCAACCCGGGGTGGATGATCCTCTCGACTCCACACAATAGGCTGTTCAGACCAGCGTAGATAACGGGGCACCGCCGGTTCAACGGAATTCACTGCCCTTTTATGAAGCTTCTGATCGCGCTTGTCCAGGTTAGTGGTGAAGACATGATACTGCCCGCTATTCAACTGCTTCGGGTTGCTCTGGTAACCCGACTGCTACTGTTGCTGCTGATTGCCCTGATGATTATAACCACCTAGATTGCCCTGATTGCCTTGATTGCTATGTCCACTCTGATTACCGTGAAAACCTGAACGAGAACTGCCTCCACCATAACCCGGCCCATGAGATCCGGGGCCTGAACCGCCACCCGGTCCATGATCATACCGAAAAAATCAGAATTTTGAACTCCTGCATGATATAACAATCCTTCCAGATGTGTGTGGCTGGTTTCTCCTGCGACCCATGCTTTGGGCAAGGCTGGTTTAACAGATAAGACAGGTGCTCCGGATTAGGGCTTGGTCCTCCACTACGCCGGGGCGGTTTACCTTTATGCCGCTGGCCCTTGTCTTGCGTGTTTGTATTAGCCACAAAGTCTAAACTGTTTTCTGCTTTATGCTTACCGCTGTTTCCATGACCCGCCGGGTTATGCTGCTGCCCCTTGATGTTGCTGCTCTTCTTTCCCTTCCCTGTCATGTCATCGTCAGACTCGGGATCCTTGGTACTATCAGAGTCGGCATACTTCACCAGAGCGGCCATGAGAGTCCCCATATCATTGCAGTGACGTTTTAGCCGTCCCAACTTCAACTTCAGAGGTGCAAACCGGCAATTGCCTTCCAATGTCAAAACTGATGTATCAGCGTTGATGCGGTCTGATGAATGCAAAATCTCCGAAACTCGGCGCACCCAATGGGTTGTTGATTCTCCTTCCTCCTGGACACAGGCAGCTAAGTCCACAATTGACATGGGCTGCTTGCATGTATCCTTGAAATTCTGGATAAACCGGGCCCTCAACTCGGCCCATGACCCAATGGAGTTAGCTGGCAAGTTCTTCAACCAAGTGCGAGCCGTTCCTTCTAACATCATGGTGAAGTATTTAGCGCACGCCGCATCATCCACATCCAGCATCTCCATTGCCATCTCATACCTTTTGACCCACGACTCGGGGGATAAATCGGCGGTGTAATTCGGCACTTTACGTGGGCCTTTGAAATCCTTGGGCAGACGCATGTTGTGTAGCGCTGGGACGAGACACGGTACTCCCAAAGAGCTGGAAGTAACTCCTGGCTCCACCGATGTGGTTGGACGAACCGGAGTAAGCTGGCGGGCCTCATGCTGCACCGCTAACTCGGCCTCTTGACGTGCCCTAGCACGATCCACCACATCCTGAGCATCACCACCGCCACCCGCCGGGTTATAGCCACGGGGCGGATCACGGTTTCGCGCACTGCTTGACACGGCTGGTTCATCGATACGCCTGCTGTAGCTCCGGCTTGAGCGGGGAGTAGAATGGATCCTTTCGTGACTATAGGAATAAGTCTGCTGCTAAGTTAAAGCTGTCTGAAGGAGCTCCCTAGCCCGTCGCGTCTCAACCGCTACTGGGGACTCGCCTTCGATCGGGAGAGCCGCCAGTCGTGAAGCGGCAGCGACAATGTTATCCATAGTGACCCGGCGGTGTTGGGACATGCTGCGACGCAACATTGTTCTGACGGGGTGGATCTGTTGGACGCAGCTGAATCGGCCCTCCCGTTCCGGGTTCCTCTGCCTGGTTTACCACTGGCGGATTACTGGTCCCTGCTCCTGGGGTATTAAAGAGGTTCCTGGCCTCATAAACCGGCGGCAGGTGAGATCGGTACCATCTTCTCATAACGTCGTTTGACGCACTCTGATCCAACATAAGCCGATAGGCCTGTGCATCTAACGCGGCCCGTTCTGTAGTCATCCTGGCATCCTCTGCTGCCAAATCGGCCTTAGCCTGCGTGATCTGATCCTTCACCTTTGCAATCTCCGCAGTATGCTCATCCGGATTCGCCGGATTAACCTCCGCCATCAGTGTTGCCAAAGCGTCGAACAAATCAGATAAAACCTGAGCCGGCGGTCGCACAGGGCCTCCTGCCACGGCCAGCGTCGCCGCTGCTGATCCGGAAATCACCGCCGCTGCGGTCGAAGAGTGGAGCACTGGCTGTGTACCGGCCATGAAGATCGCAACCCAATTTGGCGGATCAAAGGGGTCCGGAATACTGTCGCCATCGGAACAGCCCCCAATCCGCCCATCTTGCAACTGATATAACGACTCGGTGTCTCCGGTCGATGACTCGTCGCCGGAATAAACGACGGTTTCACCACTAGATTCTGATATATCCTCAGATTCCCCTCCATGGATGACTCTCATGAAGGCACGCTTCATGACAGGCTTAACCCGGGCAGATCTCGCACACTGATCCGTTTCGACTAGGTCGGTGCAGATGTCCAGCTCAGGGCCTGGTTCGCCGATCTTGCCAATGAAAGGTGTATGCCGCCGAAGGGGACCCGGTACCCGTACTCGATTGAACCGGCCTCGGGGCCCCAGCATGCATCGTCGATGTAGAGCTTGCCATGACGACTCTTGGTCATCCGGCCCACATCGTAGCCCTTGAGTCCTTCGAAGCTGCCCTCTAAGAACTCGAAACCATCGTTCGATAGCCCCACGGTGGGCGCCAACTGTCGTGGTTTTGTCACGGCAGATGTCCTAAGGAAAGGACTTAGTCGTGGAGCCATCGCGCGGGTTAGCTTAAAGGGGTTAAAGCGGACATGGGACGCAGAGAGTTTATACTGGTTCGGCCCCTTGCGGTGAAGGTAAAAGCCTAATCCAGTTGTTGTGGAATTGCTATGGTTTCGATGACTAGGGAGCGAATACGCTTTGCCTGAGTCTCGAGTTGTTGTCTGTTGTTAAACCGCCGCCGGGTCGTCCCCTTATATACATGGGTTGACGCCCGTCGGTTTATAGAATCCCGAGGCCGGCTCATAAACGTGTCCGGCTTGGTCTTTGCTCTTTCTATCTTACAACACAAGTTTACATATCAATACCGGTTTATGTCTACAGGCCTTAAACCGGCTTTGGGCCCTGGGCCTTCATAAAGCGTCACCATCATTGTCTTCACGGGCTTCAGATACAGTGAACCATTTATGGGGTTAACCCGGCCTCTCCTGGCCGGTTTATGCCCAGTAGTAATATCCCCAACACCACCCCCTTTTCTCCCCGACCACAAGTCACATTTCCCATGTTTCCTCCTTCCTTCCTTCCTACCTAAGCTATAGTCGCTTCCTCGCTCTCGCCATCTCGCATCCTACCGCCGGGGTCGCCAAGGTCTTCTTCAAAGACCTCTCCAGCGGTTCCTCCTCCGGCAACGACTCCTTCACCACCTGGGTATGCCTCTCTTATCTCTCTCGGACTATGACTTGGAATAAAGGATTTTTACCCGGTGGTCGATTTGAGTCATTTCTTCCTCTTGTAGCTCCCTAGGACCATTAGTGGCAACGAATGGAGCGAGGTGGCTGAAGATCTATCTGCTTGTTGTCACCATCAATCTCCATGCGTGAAGCTAGTTGAGTTTGAACCTGTGGACAGTGGGAGGAAGTTTCTGGCATGTGCAGAGAAGGTTAGACCCTCTTTCGTTGTTACAAATCATTTTTTAGATGTGATTCAGACACTGTCACGGTCCCAACCCATTCATACCACACCTTCAACCAAACGCATCCTAAGACAGTGTCACAGTTTGTACCTAGTATCCTAAATTGTTGCCATCTCATCAGCGGTGCCATTAGAAAATTATTTGGCACCGCTTCAGCAGTTTGTGCAGCCAACTTTGGTCCACACATCCGAGCAGCCAAGCAGTAAAATACTAAATCTTTATGGCACGAAGGAACTATGATGCGGAGCATCCTATGGACATCACCATGTCAAGAGTCTGTTTGGCAAGTGACACATGCTACATCTACTTCACATACACAAAGGTGAATCATCTCCTTTACACGTGCTCACTTGACCCCTCCGAGGATGGTATACTACTTGACACTTCTCCCGTGTGCATGCATAGGTATTGTCCGAGCTTCACAGATGTTGAGGAGTGCAAGCACGAAGGAACAACTACACCATCCGCGAGGGAAGCATGGAAGCAACGACATAAGAAGACAGAGCAGCTCCTAGGACTGGGATATCCGGCCATGGCCCGGACATCCGGCCCCTGGAGATGTCAACGACGGCAGTAGCCCAGCAACCGAAGTGCTACAGGCCCCGGACATCCGGCGTCAGCCCTGGACATCCGGCACCTCTCGACGGCCCAGACATCCGGCCTTCCCTCGAAAATCCGGCATCGACGACAGAACGCACCAGGAGTTTGCCCATCTTCGGGTTGGACATCCAGCCAGTGCCCCAGACATCCGGTGACTCGTGAAGCCCCGGACATCTGGCGCCTGCCTGCGCGCAGAGTCGGGCCAGAGGCCCATGTATCCCCTTCCCACTTACCCCTTCGAGGCTTAGACTATAAACAGACCTCCCCCTTCTCCTTTCTAGGGTTATCAAAGGATTAGCTCATTTGAGATAGAGCTTTACTCATCCATATAGATCAACTCCATCGAGAGAGATCGCGACCTCTATGGAGAAGATCCACCTTGGATTCAAGACCCCTTCATGGGAAGATCCGTCTAGGATATCATCAAGACCTCCTCATGGAGATGAACTTTACCTTGTATCTTTCCTTTTGTTGTTCATGTACCTTGTGGATCTTGTGTGTTTGAGAATAGTGGATGTGTGATTGGACTTGTTCTTGAGTGTTTCCCCTTGTGATTTCTCACCGTTCTTCCCCGTGTTCACTGTGTTCTTCGAGGGAATCCACTCCAATTGTGAAAGATCAGCCTACACTGGGTTTGCCCCGTATCATGGTATCATGAGCCACGTTGATCACAAATTTGGAGTCTTCCCCCACCGTTTTCTAGCCTTCTTTTGCTTGATTTCGTCCTAAATTCGAAAAGCCCCACCAAAAATAGCCCCGAATTTTTTTTGTGATTTGTTGGTTTGCTGATGTTTTGTTGATTTTGATCCATGGATTTGCTTGGTTTCAAGTGGATCTAGCATCTCCCCAAGTTTCCCCACCTTCCGTCCACGAAATCTCTCCAATTTTGCCCTTGGAATCATCAATTTCCGCCCCTAATTCAAAAAATTTCGCCCCAAACAAGATCTGGAATCGTCGGGCCGGACATCCGGGCCACAGGCCGGAGATCTGGGCCATCGGGCCGGACATCCGGGTCCCCGGCCGGACATCCGGCACCTGGAACATGGAATCTGCTGTTCTCTGGATAGACAGCCCCGGAAATCAGGGCTCCACCCCGAACATCCGACCCATGGGATTTCAGCCACCCGTGTTTCACTGTTTTGACCATAACTTTCACATCCGGTCCGATTTTCACATTCTTTAGCTCGTTGAGTAGCTATTGACATCCTATATCCCTATAGATTTTGGAATTTTGGCATCTTTGCCTTGGGCTTCCACCATATCATCTGCATAACTACCACCGACTTCCGCAACCTAACCCATTTTGTTCCTTATATCATTTGTGGTTGCTTGAGTAGTGATTCGAGTCTCCTATGGTGTTTCGGCTACTTAGGGACGGTTGCTTCTTCATCAACCACCACCATAACTTCCGCATCGGCTTGCCCACCATACACTTCCACCACCCCAACCTAACCCAATTTTGTTTGTGTTGTGAGTTGTGTCTCCTAAGGTGTTTCGGCTACTTAGGGACAGTGCTTTCAACTCCAACACCATGTATAGCCCATCATACCCTTCCGCCACCATACCCCATTTTGACCGGGTTTCCACCAATTCTTCCGCAACCACCGTCGCATTCCCGCTACCACCATTTTGGCATTTGCCTTTGGAGATTTTGAGTTCGCGGTTTTTCCGTTTCCTAAGGTGTTTCGGCTAACTAGGAATGGCTCGACATCAAGAACACCGCCACACATCATCGCCAAGGATGGTAACCTCGACGACATCATTGTGCATTCTCCTTGCCATTACATTGTTAACCCCGAGCCCATTTTGCGTCACTTGCCTATTGAGACTAGCCATTTGAGTATAGATGGCAACGTTACTTGTGCACATTAGTGATCATTGGTCTACACCTTCCATTACATACATACCATATCATATTGGTATTCATCTTGGTATCATCATATCATCTCTTGTGCCACAAGTTTGTTCCCGCATATATACAATTGCTATCTTGGTTTGTGCATTTCACATAGTGCCCATTCAAAAAAAAAAGAAAAAAAAAGAAAAAGCTTTTAAGCAAAGAAAAATAGAACAAAGAGCTTGTAAGCAAGAGCCATAGCATCGTATCATAGTGCATCACTATATATCATATGGTATCATACTCGATCATCTTGGATCATCTTGAGAAGAATACCGGGAACCGTACAAACATAGCATACTCGGGATAGAAAGTTTATCCATTTGGCATCTTATAGGTTGTGCACAAGTGTCGTATCTGCCTATTGAGCAATCATGCTAGCGTCTCTCTTGAGTTGTGCAACACAAGCGTTTTCCTTGGACTCGACATTTTGTGCTCATTCCTTGCTTGCACAACCCCATTTATCTATCCGTGTGTGTGTTTCCGTGTGCCACATATTGCTATTGGTCTACTTGTTGCACTTGCGAATTTGTGAATCTCTTTCAACATTATTGACTCTTGCTAACATTTTGCATCAAACTTTTGTGCCACTATCCTCACCAAGCTACTCCGTACGCTTTAATTGATAGGTGTGAGTGAACAAGTCTGGTACTAATTCCACTATTCTTTCATTTTCACATCGAGTGAAACAAGATACATCCTCAACTTTGGGAAAAGGTAGCTTGGTATTGTTTATATCATTTCCTACTCACCTCTACTCGAGTCTTGTGATGGATAGGCAAGGCATTTCACCTTCGGTCTACAACAACAATGACGAGTTCGATGCCACAAAAAACTGTACCGACGCCAAGACGCAAGCTCAAATGGAGGAGATCAAAGCCCTCATCAAGTCCTAGAGGCGATATTCCTCATCTTCGAGAAGACGCTCAAGTGCACATGCTTCCGAGCTACCATCTCCAGCAAGATCACATCGGCATCGACACAATCACCGACGAGAACATGAAGGTCAAGGGCTCAACACCAACTACCGCTCAACAACTCCACCATCTCCCTTGGCATCTTCGCCAAGCGGCTTCAAGGCATCTTCACCAACAAGCACCTCAAGACTACGCTCAAGAGAAGATCCCCAAGCTCAAGTCCGCGACTTCCACGAGCTACTACGACCTCGACACAGACCACAAGATTCCTTTCTATGGGACTCCAGAACCCGAGGAGTATCTCGAGTGGGAGCGCTTAATGGATGATTACCTCAAGCTACATCAAGTTCCTCCCGAAGATCAAGTGAAGTGCGCCACAAGGAACTTCCACGACTACCCGTCCACATGGTGGCTTCACACACCTTCAGAGGGCTATGACATGAGTTGATCCAAGACGAAGAGAGCTTTGCGGCGAGAGTTCGTGCCTCCAGCCTACACGGAACAACTTCTACGCCAATTGGAGAACACCGTCCAAGGATCCAAGTCCATCGACGCGTACTTCAAGGAGATGAAGAATGCCTTGCGATGAGCCGGCGTGGACGACCCCATTTCGATGAAGTTCTACTTCATGATGGGATTGAACAACGACATCTCTATCTTCCTCGAGAACTACAAGTCCCTCGACGACAATTACATTGGTGCTCTCAAGGCGGAACAAGAACTCATGAAGGCCAAGGCTTCTCCACCCCAAGCACACTTCGCGGTGACCAAGCTCTACGACAAGGAGCATGAGGATAGTACCACCAAGATGTCCAAGCCCCACGAGCTCCAAGACGATGCTCCCAAGTTTGACTTCACTGCCATCCCTCTTTGTGGCATTGATGGTGCCGAGTCTACTTCGACTCTTTTTCAAGATGGTGTAGCGATGACTACAAGTATGGAGCCAATCAAGGAACATGCTTTGGAGGCAAGCGACAAGGTGGCGAGCAAGGATGATGCTTCCATCTTAGGAGGTGAGAGTGATGATGTGCCATCTTCGGCCTTCATCCACGGCGACGGTGACGAGATGATCGAGCATGGGATTTTCCCTTCGGTCATGGAGGAGAATGATGATGTGCCATCTTCGGCCTTCATCCACGGCGACGGCGACGACATGGTTGAGTATTTCACCTCGACCACGGCGACGTATGATGACTTGAGTGACTTGTGCCACCATATTGAGAGTGAGAGTGACTTTACCACTAGCCCCATATATGATGTGTTGCCCCATTTCCCATGTGAGGAGAGCCACAACCCCCACCACTTGAGTGATATGAGTGACTCCACCATATGTGAGTTTGAGTGCACCTATTGTGAGGGAGTGAGTGAGCCACCACATAGAGAGAGTGAGATAGTTGATAGGGCATGTGAGGCCACTTCGATTTCTAACGACTTGACCTCTACCTCTATTGTGTCTTCTCATTTGGTGCTAGGTCCCATATATGATGACGCGCCGATTCGCGACGACTACGTCCTTCCTTTGGACAAGACGATGGCCATGGTGGAATATGATGCACCCCCCACATGGTTCCATCACGATGATGATGACCACCATTTGGTCTTTACCACCTCACCTACACCACTTGAGTGGAATGAACAAGGTAACATAGGTGAAGGTGATGCTCTAGTCCCACTAGTGGACATTCTTGACATCGATTGCTTGCATGATGTTGATCAACCTATTACCAAGCTTCATTCTAGTATGGTTTCCCCATGCAATGATTTACCCATTTATGATGAGTTTGATGATTTTCATGTGGAGTCTATTAGTTGTGTTGCCCTGTTACATAGGATTTCTTGTGACAATTCTTTAGGTCACATCATGTTTGACAATCCGCTTGACTTGTCATATGCTATGCATGAGATCAACAATATGTCAAAATTGCAATCTCTTCGTAGTAACTATGCATATGCCATTAAAATAAACCCAATTTGCACTTATGGCATAGATGACAAGCCCATAGTTATTGGCATTTGTTTTTCTTGTGATGATAATGATATGCTCCCTTTGCATCATTTATCTCATATGCCATGCCATGACCACCTAGCTTCGGATATGCATTGTTTTGGATGTTGTCCATCTTCTCCATATGATGTTTCCAATATTGCTCATGAGGAGACCCCCATAGTTTCCTCATACATGTTAGGAGATTTTGATTCATACTATCCATTGCATAATCCCAATAATTATGTGCACAATATGCTCCTCATGAATGAAAATGATATTGATGTGCCATATATTTGTATGCTCAATTTGTGTCCCCATCGTGTTATACACAATAACTAGTCTTTCATGATGGATGACATGTTCTTATACCATGCATCAAATTTCTTTGAGCGTTGCTTATCTTGTGCTAACTCACACGTGCACATACACATCATGATGGATGATGTGTACATTTACCACGCGCATAATTTCTTTGGTTTGTGTCTCTTTTGTGTAGGTACCCATGAATACTTGTCAAACTCACAATCCCATGAGTTGACAAAACGAGCTCTAGAGAGCAAAGATGACTTGGGATCCCATGGATTGGCTTTCCCAACGCTCCCTTCGCGCAAAGACTTCGCACATTTATTCTACATGACCCTCACTTGGCTATGGGTTGTTTTCCATTACATATTATATGCCTATCTTGCCATGTTCTCTTTGCATGATATGCTCATTACTATACCTTTGACATGCATTTGTGACCCATGCTTTGCATTACACATGATGATTGATTCTAGTACTTGTATGTGTATTTGCAAGCTTGGTGGAGATATTGCTTGTTATTGCCATGTTCCACCTATGACCCATACATATGATGATACTATGATCTTGCTTTGTGTTCGTGCTTGTGATATGCGATGTGCATTGCCTATGCCTCTTATTTGCTCACATCACGTGATTGTCATGATTTCCTCTAGTATGTTGCATCTTCGCACTACTAGCTTGCACGACTTGATTACTATGCTTGCTTATGTTGCATGACCAATGGTTCATACTTGCTCATTTCTTGCGGTTGATGACAACCATCTACATGCTTTGCACATGATTGTTATTGCTTCTTGTCATGTATCTCCATATGTTGCCTCCCTCATGCTAGATGACTTGCCATGTATTGATAGCAACAACGATTATAGTCTTGCTCATGAGATTGCCCCCATAGCATTCTCACATATATTTGGAGATTTTGACATATTTCTTGTGAAGCATGCTTGTCTTACCTCCTTGCACCAGATACCTAGTGCCATGAATATAGCCATTGTTTCATCATATTATTCAGCACTTGTGCTTCTAATGGTTATGTGCAAGAGAAGAGAACCATCATGATGGATGATGTGTTTATCTACCATGCGCATACGTTCTTTCTTTTGTTGTGTGAATGTGTAGGATACTTGCACTTTGTGTCGACTTCCACTTCACGTGAGTTGACCATTCGAGCTCTTGAGAGCGAGCCTCATACATTCGACCACGACTCGCTTCTACACCACCTTTCCTACTACTTCGGCAATGTGAAGAATGCACAAGGACACGCCTTCAAGGTGACATCTTTATTGAGCATGGATATTGCGGATCATACTACTTGTGTTGCTTGCACCATGAGACTTATTATTCATCTAGGACCACTTGATTGCACACATGTTAGAGATCTTGCTCACAATTCCATGCCTCATGACTTATATACCTTGTGTGTTGCATCCAATTCTTGGATTACTTGCCCCTATCACATGTTTGGTTGCAACAAAGCCATTTCTTCACATATACCATGTCACATTGCTTGTCACATGATTGACTTCATTGCCTCACAAATGATGAACACTTGCTCTTTCTATTGTGTTGAGTGCCACACTATATTCACTACACCCCATGCACATTATGCTTGGATTGTCTTGGACTTGACCCATGTGTTTAGACACTTCATTTTATTTGGTGTTGTGAATACCTGTTATGCCTACCATAGACCTTTCTTTGAGCACTTTGTGAATGCTTGCTATGACCTTGAGGTAGATGCTTATTATCTTGAGACACATACTTGCATCTCTACCTCACATTTACATGCTTGTTTCCATGATGTCATTGATTGTGCTCCATTTATGCGCTTACATGCCATGTCACAATCCTTTGTCACACCTTATGCTTTGCATCATGATGACACTTGTTTGGTGAATCACCTCTTGAATGCTTGGTTTTGCACTAACACTAACCACATTTGTTTTTCCAAGTGTTTGTTGTCCTTACACCTTTTGAAGGAATCACAAGACGGTGCGACATTGGAGAGTGCCCATTTCGAGCTTCAAGATGACAAGTACTTCGTGAACATCCACTTCTACACGGTGAAGCCATCTCTTTCCCATGGTGATTTGGTTTTCGATCCGAGGTCGGATCTTTCCCGGGGGGGGGGTGATGCGGAGCATCCTATGGACATCACCATATCAAGAGTCCGTTTGGCAAGTGACACATGCGACATCTACTTCACATACACAAAGGTGAATCATCTCCTTTACACGTGCTCACTTGACCCCTTCGAGGATGGTATACTACTTGACACTTCTCCCGTGTGCATGCATAGGTATTGTCCGAGCTTCACGGATGTTGAGGAGGAGTGCAAGCGCAAAGGAACAACTACACCATCCGCGAGGGAAGCATGGAAGCGACGACGGAAGAAGACAGAGACAGCTCCCATGACCCGGACATCCGCCCCTGGATATGTCAACAACGGCAGCAGCCCAGCAGCCGAAGTGCTACAGGCCTCGGACATCCGGCGTCAGCATCGGATATCCGGCACCTCTTGATGGCCCGGACATCCGACCTTCCCCCAGAAATCCGGCATCGATGACAGAATGCACCAGGAGTTTGCCCATCTTTGGGCCGGACATCCGGCCAGTGCCCCAGACATCCGACGACTCGCGAAGCCCCAGACATCCGGCCCCCAGTCCGGACATCCGGCGCCTGCCTGCGCGCAGAGTTGGGCCAGAGGCCCATGTATCCCCTTCCCACTTACCCCTTCGAGGCTTAGACTATAAACAAACCTCCCCCTTCTCCTTTCTAGGGTTATCAAAGGATTAGCTCATTTGAGATAGAGCTTTGCTCATCCATACAGATCTACTCCATCAAGAGAGATCGCGGCCTCTAGGGAGAAGATCCACCTTTTCAAGACCCCTTCATGGGAAGATCCGTCTAGGATACCATCAAGACCTCCTCATGGAGATGAACTTTACCTTGTATCTTTCCTTTTGTTGTTCATGTACCTTGTAGATCTTGTGTGTTTGAGAATAGTGGATGTGTGATTGGACTTGTTCTTGAGTGTTTCCCCTTGTGATTTCTCTCCGTTCTTCCCCGTGTTCATCCTGTTCTTAGAGGGAATCTAGTCCAATCATGAAAGATCGGCCTACATCGGGTTAGCCCCGTATCAAACTAGGCATCGGAGCAACTACGTGCTCCGGAGTCTGGGTCCTTGATTTTTTTCCCGCTGCATCGGCTCGCCACTGCAGGGCACCGGTGTGAGATGTAGCAACAGTTGTCTTTACCCCAGTTTTGACATACATAGTGGACAGCCTTAGTGCTATTAGTTCTATGTTACTAAATTTGTGCATGTACACACCTGTTAGTATCAATTTGCTGTCATCCAAACACTATCGCTATGCTGTTGCAGTTATATTTACCTTCCTCATAAAATGTTCAATTTATTATTTATTGTACATGAGTAAGAACTTGTAGCGTCGTTGTAGTTAATTATAGCTTCTGATGTTCCAGAATTTGGTTGTTGTCTCAGTAGGAATTAATTCATTTGCACATTGATCTTGAGAAGATATGTCATAATTAACATGTTCTCCAGTTTTTCAAAATAAGCATTGGTGATTTTCTATGTTGCTATAAACCCATTTCCCCTACAATTGTTACTGATCTAGTTTTAAATATTATAGGATGAACGGAATTGTTCTTACTTGGAGTGGGTTGATCAAGAGTGACCACAGTCAGATCTGGAGCATGTATGAGGAAGAGAACAGATGTAGGCTTAGAGAAACTGTTGTCAATGCTGAAGAATATTTGAAGATGCGGGATAAAACGTTGAAGGTGGAATGAGCTCAGATTTTTTAAATCAGACTTTGCTAAGATGGTGTTGGCGAAGGAGGAGGCACTTTCCCAGTTGGCCCGTGCAAAACAGGTTCTTACTGAACTGAAAGCAGAGGTGGATAAGATGAGCCTGGATGATCTCGATTAGGGAAATGAATATATTGTTCTTATGAAGTTGAACTAGCTATATGTTGTACTGTGCTGTTTTCATGTAGCTACCGTACAGTGATGTTATAATATATTTATGTGCCTGATATGAAATTGGCAAACAGTTGTTCGATATGAAATGTGAATTTGCGTAATACTAGAATTATTAATTGTAAACTAATAAACCTGCTAAATGTGTCATGGACCTTTGCAAACGGTTCTAGCAGTAAAAGCGCTTGCGATGGATAGCCCAATGCCACACAGTTTTCTTCATCAAATCGTGTGTGATATAGTTGATAAAAGCAAACAGTTAACCAAGGCAGACCGTGTGTGATAGTTACACCTTTCACACAGGAGCCTACACATAAAACTGTGGGATGTACGTACGAACAGAAATGTTTTCCCTGGATTGACTGTGTGGGATGTACATAAGAACGGAAATGTATTCCTTGGATTGACTGTGTGTGATATACATACGAACGGAAATGTTTTTCTGGGATTCACCGTGTGGGATGTACATACCTACGGAAATGTTTTTCTCGGTTACCGTGTGGGATGTACATACCTACAGAAATGTTTTTCTTGGATTACCGTGTGGGATGTACATACCTATGGAAATGATTGGGTTTCGATGCCTCGCCCGATCGCACACGGCCCCAGCCTGTGTCCCAGGAGGGCATATCACTACTAGGGAAAAGCCTAGCAGCACCGCGGGTTTTAGGCCTATCAGTAGCGCGGGCAAGGGCGCTACTGGTATGGCGCTACATCTAAATGTTAGCAGCAGCGTGCGTTACCCACGCTACTGTTATATCGACTTAGTAGTAGCGCTTTCTCCGTAGAGCGCTACTGGTAATTACTAGTAGCACTTCTCCCTGCCCGCGCTACTACTATTATTTTGTATTTTATTTCATGTTGTATTCATACACCTTTATATAAGTTTTCATACAACAGGAATTTAGAGATTGTTTTTACATCATAATGAGTTATTACATCACGGGGTGAAAGAACCCTGGACTAGTTTCAAGTGGATGGACATCCACTTGAAACTAATCCGCGGTTCTTTCACCCAATGATATAATAAATATCATCATCATATCATTAACAACTTATCATCATAATACGTCATTGTCATATAACACCTCCTCATGATCATCGTTTTCATCAATGAGACATCACATAGCAAATTGGTCACTAGTCATAATCACAACTACTCCTCATCATCAACTCCAACACATTGTACCACATAATAAACATATTGTACCTCATAGGACCTACTACATTCTCTTAGGACCTACTATATTCTCTAAGGTAAAATAGCAAAAAACAAGATAGCCCCTAACTCTCCATTATGGAGAATGGAGATTATCCTGTCTCCAATTATTTCCTTTTGCTTAATGTTGCTTCCAAGAACCTTCTTACGACTGTCCAAACATTTGTTCCATTCTTTGATTAGCATGTGTTCACCGGTTTTAGAAATCCGATATGCACAGGTGAGATCCGTAGGATGACTTGGCTGTATGTTCAGAACTTCAAGCCGACCATTCTGATACATCAGATGAGGCACACAATCCATCGGGATTTTCTGTTGAAAAACATAGTAATAACTTCGTAGTTAGCAATGATGTACTAGTTTTAGAAGTATGCAAAAGATGCACAGATGTTGTAATAGTAAAAAATCTTACCAGGGTATCTCCATAGAAGTTACCGTGGTTCAACACGTGCACTAGTGGCACGTATTCACCATAATTTGGAGGAGTTTGATAATAGGTATTGTAATTCTCAAGATAAGTACAAAATGCGATCAGATGATTTTTCTCCTTATAAGTTAATTCGGAGCCATCGGTGTAGTGGGTTTTGTCTACCATCTTCTGCACATTCTTTGAAGAATGAAAATAAGCTGTCAATGGAAATAAGCTGTCAACTATTTTGAAATAAACAATATAAATTAGTTAATAACTATGTTTGAGAAACTCACATAGCGGTAGAATCGGAAGCGTATCAACAAGGACCCAAATGTCCATATTGTCTTACTCGATGTCAGGATCACCAAGATCCATGGTGACAATCATACCCTCATAAAAACCATACATTTTGCAAAGTGCTTCCCAATTTTGGCAACCAAAAAGGGTTACGCTCTGAGAATTGTACAGATTTACTTCAAAATCCATATCATGATGGGTCCTTAGGTGTATTTTCTTTGTTTCAAAATTTTCATGGTCTTCAAAACCCATCCTCTCCAAGATATAGCGTCTTGCATGGCATGGGATAAGCTAGTCGAATTGTAAAAGATGAAAATTAGACATTGAAATAGTTGAAGTCGTGCTTAATTACGAAAAAAACACTTGTCATCGTTGCGTACCATTTCAACATCGAAGGTCTCCTCGAGCTTAATGCTGAAGCGCCGATCTTCGTCCAGGTGAGGGCACCTGTCGCACAGACCTCGATCGTCATGGCACCAGCTGCACTCCCCCGGGAGACTTTCGTCGTCCGAGTACGACATTTCCTACGTTCAAAATTCAAAGATTAAACTTGTACAATTAAATATATGTACTAAAAAACCTAAATTAGATCATTATTTTTTGAGAAAATCTAGGCCACTCGATATTTCCTACATATTCTAGCACAAGTCATGCTAGAATTCACGGAAAAATCCGGCATGACCTTTGCTAAAAAAAGGACATATCGAGCGCCTGAAATTTGCCGGAACGGAAATTAATCAACACTCCGGCAAAACTTAGGCCACTCGGAGGTGTAACCTGAACATGACCGGCCACTTGGGCAACCACATATCCTATTTGAGCAACACAAGATATACATGTTTTTATCTACATCATATCTTATAGGACTCATATTGACATGGAGATTTGGCTGGTCTCACCTCGAGGTCGGAGGGGGTCGGTGACGGGACGACGACGGGGATGATGGAGGGGCTCCTTGATTCTGCAAAAGCAAAAACCCTATAAGTTATCACTAATACATGCCGAATAATTGCTTAAACTAAAAAAATAATGACAAATATGACATGTTCAACTAGTTCTATTAATTCAACTAGTTCTTACTAAATATAAACTTACTTTAAATAAAAAAACTAGTTCTTTCTAAAAATAAAGTAGTTCAACTAGTTATATTAATTTTCTTACTAAAAATACATTAGTTCTATTAATTCAACTAGTTTATTAATTTACTTACTAAACTAGTTCAACTAGTTTATTAATTTACTTACTAATTATTTTAAACACTTACTAAAAATAGTAAAAAAACTACACTATACAATAGTAAAAAACATCTACTATTAACCATACTGCCCTAGTTAACTAGTACCATCACTACTACTAATTAACATCTACTACTACTAAAAATCATTATCTATGAACCCTAAATTAACATCTACTACTACTAAAAAACATCTACTAACTAAGCAGAGAGAGAGGGGGTGGGGGAGGGGTGGGGGGCTTACAGAGAGGGGATAGACGGTGGCGGGGAGGTGCTCGGCGACGGAGAGGTAGGGGCGGCAAGGATGGGCTCGGGATCGGGAGGCGGCGGTCCTGGGCGGGCTCGGGCGGCGGCGGTGAGGTCGAGGGCGGCGACGGTGAGGTGGAGGGCGGCCTCGGGCGGCGGCGGTGAGGGCAGGCTCGGGCTCGGGCGGCGGCGACAGAGGAGTAGGGGAACAGGGGGAAAGGAGGACTTAGCAAAATTTTGAGCCAGCGGGTGGTTAAGTCGAACTAGCAGTAACGCACTTCAGGAAACACACTATAGCTAATTTAGCTATAGCGCCTTTTACAGAAAAACACTACTGCTAAGTCTAAGCACGCATCAAAAATATACATTTGTCATCATTGATCATTTTGTGTAGAAACTAAATAGTCAACATGAATCCTCACAGTACCTGTATAGGCGCTGGTGAAGATTCATATTGCAGCCACAAATCCTACACATATAGTTCAATGAAGATCAAGTGCTCGAGATAGTTTGAGAAGTAACATATTTAAGGTGGTAAACACCTTGTTCGCTTAGCAGTATGGGACTAAACTTAATTAGGTGCAATACTTAGCAGCAGCGAGTTTTGAAGAAAAACGCTGCTACTAAATACTTTAGCAGTAGCGCGTCCAGGGAAGGGCGCTACTACTATATCTAGCCTGGAGGCAACGCTGTGGCAATTATAGTAGTAGCGCTTGTTTCACCTAGAGCGCTACTGCTACCAGGTTATTAGTAGCGCGGTTTCCTCAAGCTCGCTACTGCTAATTAGAGGTAGCGTTTGTTTTTAAACTGCGCTGCTGCTAAGATTCTGTGTATAAGGTTTTCCCTAGTAGTGTATCCCCAACGATTTTTGGGTCGTGTGGGAAGGACCCCCCGCTATCGCCCACACTCACTTGGCGACGGTTCCAAATGTCGTCGCGGAAAGGGGTTAAAAACCGTTTGTATAGCACCGACGCGCACCAATGTTTGGAGCGGCAACAATTCATTGACGAAGAGATCAAGAAACTTGAAGCGACTGGTTTGGTCAGAGGAGTGTTGCATCCAATGTGGTTGGCAAACCCAGTGGTGGTGCACAAAGAGAATGGGAAATGGAGGCTTTGCATATAGACTTCACAGATCTGAACAAGGAATGCCCGAAAGACCCTTTCCCCTTGCCGCGCATCGACCAGATTGTGGATTCCACTTCCGGGTGTGATCTGCTTTCCTTCTTGGATGCATACTCCGGCTAGCATAAGATATTCATGTCCAACGAAGACGAGGAAAAGACCGCATTCCTAACCCCATGTGGCACGTACTGCTTCGTGCGAATGCCCTTCGGGTTAAAGAGCGCTAGATCTACCTTTGCAAGGGTGGTGCAAATTGGTTTTGAGTCTCAGCTACACAGGAATATTGAAGCTTACATGGATGATATAGTGGTCAAAACCAAGGACAGATCAATTCTCATTCAGGACTTGGAAGAGACCTTTGCAAACCTGCGCAAGATCAACTTGAAGTTGAACCCAGAGAAGTGTGTGTTTGGCGTTCCCTCCGGCAAGCTACTTGGCTTCTTTATATCTCACCGGGGGATAGAGGCCAACCTCGACAAGATCAGAGTGATCGAGCAGATTCAAACACCCAAGACAGTCAAAGACGTGAGACGCCTAACTGGATGTGTTGCCGCGCTTAGTAGGTTCATTTCCAAGTCTGCCGAGCGCGCCCTAGTGTTCTTCAAAATTTTGAAGAAGGCAGGGCCTATGAAGTGGACCCCAGAGGCAGAAGCAACACTTCAGGACTTAAAAGCCTATATTTCCACTGTTCCAACCTTGGTCGCTCCTAAACCACAAGAGCCGTTGTTGTTATACTTAGCAGCAACCAATCAAGTGATTAGTGCAGCGGTGGTGGTGCAGCGGGAAGTAGATGAAGGAGCAGCCGCAGCTACTATCCTTCCCGGAGAAGGAAGTGAACCAGTAACGATAGAGTTGGGTACAGATCAGGAGAAAGAAGATCAGGGTGGTGAAGGCAGTCCCAAGACCACGACAAAGAAGAAAGTGGTACGGCGACCAGTTTACTTTGTCAGCTACCTGTTGGAGGGGTTAGGTCAAGGTACTCTCGAGCGCAGAAATTGATCTTCGGCCTAATCATGGCCTCAAGGAAGCTGCGCCATTACTTCCAAGCCCACGAGATCACAGTTATCACCCGTTTCCCTTTGCAATGCATAATGAGGAACACTGAGGCCAGCGGAAAAATAGTTGAATGGGCACTAGAGTTGTCAAGCTTTGGTCTGAAGTATGAAAGTACCTCAACCATTCAGAGCAGGGCACTAGCGGAGTTCATTGTAGACTGACACCTACTCCAGACGAATAGACACTGGAAACAGTTATCCCTGGCAAGGAAGCGCCCCAAGATCATTTACTTTGATGGTGCCTTCTCATTGCATGGTGCGGGGGCTAGAGTGCTATTCGTCGCGCCCACCGGAGAGCACCTAAAGTATGTGTTCCAAATGCACTTTCCCCGGGAGAAAGCTACCAACAACACTGCAGAATATGAAGGGCTCCTTGCCGGGCTCAGGATTGCAGTAGAGTTGGGAATCAAGAAGTTGGTCATCCATGGAGATTCGCAGCTTGTGGTGAGACAGGTTAAAAAAGATTAACAGAGCCCGTTAATGGAGGCATACGTTGAAGAAGTGGGAAAGTAGGAGGAACACTTTGACAAATTGCAAACAGAGCACGTGCCACGTGTGGAAAACAACACTACTGATTATTTGTCAAAGTGTGCCGCACAAAACCTCCCTGTGGAACCAGGGACCTTTGTCCTTCATCTGACTCAACCATCGGTATCTCCATTAACGATGGCTAGGAAAAGGAGGAAGCTGGACCCGGCAAGTCTTTACCGGCAGGGCCTCCAGAGGTCCTTGGTAGGGAAGCTGCCGGGAACAACTCCACTTCGCTTGGTGAGCTGCACTCTTTCGTAGGACCACAAGTCTTTGCAGTCGAGCTAGGCACTCCCACGAGGGAGGAGGTGCCGTTGATCCTAGTTGTCAAGCCATGGGCTCCAACTTGCACTAGTGGAAACACGGCTAGCCACAACTATCATTGGTGGCACACCATTTCCCCTCAACGCCAGCACTGTTTTTCCAAATAGTACTAGCGTAGGAAAAATCAGCACACCAACTTTATATGATTAGTGTTGGCGTTGCTTTTCTTTGAAACACCACAAATCTTTTGGCCCATATGAACTCACCGTTTGGAACGCACTGGTGGCGTTGCTTTTATTTGTACGTCATAGTTAATTTGTCAGTGCTGGCGTCCGTCTGCTTTGTACGCCAAAACACTTTTCCATTTGATCAAGTGTTTTATGTATTTAATTATGAAACTAGTCATAAAATAATAGAAATTTAATATTATGTGTTTTGTGATAATTAATTTTATTGTTTTTATCAACTTAGGAATTTTATTTCTTTACTACCAGTTCAAATTATGAGTCTTTTATTTTGTCAAGTCTTTCATTATTAATCCTAGTCTTTTTTTATTTGGCCCATTATTAGCTATGGTGTTGCCCTTTCTCCCAACGCCAGTGATAATATATCAGAGTCAACTTAGTAAAAGACCTAAGTCACCGCTCTCTCTCATTTCACACCCCTCCCCCTGACCAAAGCCGCCGTCGCCACCGGCTCGTTGAGTCATAGAAATTGTAGCTAGTGATAATTACTAGTGTAGAAATTGTAGGTTTGTGTAGAAATTTTGTTTATTTTTGTATGCAATTACTAGTGTACAAAGTGTTTATATACTTAGGCTCCAACCCGTCACCATCCGCTTGTACCTATGTGTTAAATTACTGTGGTTTTCCAATACTTTAATTTGTCAATACTTTGCTATCAAACACAACCTTAGTTTCAATTTTATTATATGTAGAATGGAAAAGCTGCCACGACCATGTCCAGTGTGCAAGCCAAGGTGTGCAACTGACCTTTCAAGTGGCACGCTATTTGGCATCTACTTCCAGGCGTGCTTTGTTCCTGCAGTGGTCACACACTACATGAACCTTTATAACCGTTTCTTCTTTTGTTTTTCTTGCTATTTCCCATAATGCAATGTGCTTGTTTTTTGTTTATTTACACAGATCGCCGCTTGCAATGTGAGACTGGAGTTCAATGAGCTCATTACCGAAGACAGTGTGATCTTCGACAATCCAGGGGGGCCTACACTATGGAGGTCCATAAGGGATGAAAAACATCCCAGATTGGAGGAGATGACTGGAATCGTTGCATCAACCACATGCATCTCATTGGGGGTGAACTTATCAGCTTCTCCTTCATAAGGCAAACTCCAAGGTTGACTGTTATCTACATCAACAATGACGAAGATGATGACCCACTTGATCAAGCCCTCTATGCCAAAGGAATCAGGCTAAGCGAGGACAAATCGGCTAACCTCTAGTACATAGTTCCTCCACGTGATGACTATG
Source organism: Triticum aestivum (assembly GCF_018294505.1). NCBI lineage: Eukaryota > Viridiplantae > Streptophyta > Magnoliopsida > Poales > Poaceae > Triticum > Triticum aestivum. The sequence continues at coordinate 237,417,268 of NC_057802.1, read as the reverse complement.
TCGGGATGCCATTCATGACCCGCCTGACAAGGCCAAATGTGTGTCGCCATGTCATGGTATGTTACTTGTTAGTGTAGAAATTTGATGATATATATTGATAGAGGCAAAGTTGTCCCGTCTTTCGATGAGATGGTGGCTATCGTTTTTGGTGGAGTAGACTTTGACGATCCGACTACGCGCGTGCGAGGACATCGCGCCTTAGCAATCGCTAAACCAACTCCGAGAGGTTATTGACCATGCCGGAGCACGATCAACTTGACCACGAGGGTCTATTTCCTACAAGCCAACGAAGAACAAGCAAGAAACTAAGATTGCAATCTGGATATTGCGAATAAAAGAGGAAAGCTTTATTGATCAAGTGGGGTTCTATGGCGTCTTGGTCTGGCCGTTGAACACAAATAAAGTATGCAAACTTGCAGCTATGGTGAACTTTTAATCTAAACAAAACCCAAAGTCTAAACGGTGCCCTAAGGGCTGTATATATGGAGGAAGAGGGGGGAAATTTCGTGTCCCTTGAAGGAGGGGTCTGAAACCAACCCTATCTCTTATTTCGCAACACATACAGACTCTAAAATTAGCCTATACTCAAGTATTTCAAAATTACATGGGCCTGGCCCAATAATAAGGTGACGCAGCACCGATAATAGCCTCTGGACAAAATTTATGAAGTGGCAATCTTGTATATTTCGTCCAAGGCTTCATGCACTCATTATGGTGGCTTCAAAGTCGTGAAATCATCACTTGTAACTCTGTTCCTGTTCCCCTTGCGCATGCCATCATCTCCATGCTTGATCTTTCTCAAATGTTCATCCTTCTTGTCCAAGCTAGGCCCTTCATTTGTAAGCAAGACAAATGTATCCAATTTAGGCAGCATCATATTCTGATGAACATTAGAATCATTACCAAGAAACGAAAGTACCTGATAATTTAATTGGCGTGCGGGAGCTCTAGTAATTGGTCCAGTATGTATAGCAGCAGAGGCTGTGGGGGTGACAATGGTATTAAAAAAATCGTGCCTATCCTGCTACTGTTTGTGCTTTCACTAGTTTTGCATGTGTTTGGTGGTGTGAACATTATAGATTATATCCTATTCCAGCTACTTGGGCTGCTTTGAAAACTGCTATGCATACTCATTGGGTTCCACCATATTATCAACGTGAATTACTTCAAAAATTACAGCTTTTAAGAGAAGGAAAAAATTCTGTAGAAGAATATTATCAAGAATTACAAACTGGAATGGTTAGATGTGGTATTGTTGAGGAGAATGAAGCTATGCTTGCACGTTTTATGGGTGGATTAAATAAAGAGATTCAGACCATTCTAGAGTATAAGGAGTATAATAATATCACTCATTTATTCCATCTTGCTTGCAAAGCTGAACGTGAAGTGCAGGATCGACAGGCATTGGCGCGAACTAACTTTTCTGCAGGTCGACCTTCGTCATGGACACCGCGTGCATCCCCTACTCCCACACGTCCTACCGCAGCACCACTGACTACAGCTGCAAATTCCAACCGAGATACAAGAAAACATGCACCACCACCACCATCTACCAGGAGTACACCTTCCGGTTCCGCACAGAGCTCTTCTTCATCCATGGCATCAACACGGAAAACACATTATATTATTTGTCGTTGTTGCAAGGGTGGAGGTCATTATGCGAGAGAATGCCCATCTAAGAGTGTGATGATTGCTACTGAGGATGGTGGGTATGAGTCCGCTAGTGACTATGATGAGGAGACTTTGGCTCTTATTACAAGCGAAGAACATGGTGGAGATGATTCTGATCATGAGACACAATACATGGCTCCTGAAGACGCTGGCAGGTATGAATGTTTACTTGCTCAACGTGTTTTGAGTGTGCAGGTCACACAAGCTGAGCAAAATCAGAGGCATAATTTGTTCCATACAAAGGGAGTTGTGATGGAACGTTTTGTTCGTGTCATCATAGATGGAGGGAGCTGCAACAACTTGGCTAGCATGGAGATGGTGGAGAAGCTATCTCTCACCACAAGACCACATCCACATCCTTACTACATTCAATGGTTCAACAACAGCGGCAAGGTTAAGGTAACACGTACTATTCGTGTGCATTTTAGTATCTCTACATATGCTGATTATGTTGATTGTGATGTGGTACCTATGCAAGCATGTTCCTTATTACTTGGTAGACCATGGATTTGATAAAAATTTGTACACCATGGTAGAAACAATCAGTATACTCTTGTTCATAAGGATAAAAATATTACTTTGCTTACTATGACTCCTGATTCCAATTTGAAAGATGATGCTAATAGAGCTAATAAAGCAAAACAGGATAAAAATAAGAGTGAAAATAAGATTGTGGCAAAAGAATTTGAGAAACAAATGAAGACTAATAACAATAAACCATCTAGTGTTGCTTCTGAAATTAAATTGAAAAGTGCATGTTTACTTGCCACCAAATCTGATATTGATGATCTAGATTTCAGCAAATCTGTTTGCTATGCTTTCTGTGTGCAAAGAGGCATTATTTTCTTTCGAGGATGTACCTTCCTCTTTGCCTCCTGCTGTCACTAACATTTTGCAGGAGTTTGCTGACGTCTTTCCACAAGACGTGCCACCGGGATTACCACCTATTCGAGCGATTGAGCATCAGATTGACTTAATTCCCGGTGCTTCGCCGCCAAACCGTGTGCCATACCGTACCAATCCAGAGGAGACGAAGGAGATTATGCGTCAAGTATAGGAGCTGCTCAAACAAGGTTATACACATGAATCTCTTAGTCCATGTGTTGTTCCTATTATATTAGTGCCAAAAAAGGATGGTACGTCGCATATGTGTGTTGATTGTAGAGGCATTAATAATATTACTATTCATTATCGTCATCCTATTCCTAGGCTAGATGATATGCTTGATGAACTGAGTGGCTCTAAAATCTGTTTCCTATGCTTTTGTGTGCAAAGAGGCATTATTTTCATTCGGGGATTTGCCTTCCTCTTTGCCTCCTGCTGTTACTAACATTTTGCAGGAGTTCGCTGACGTCTTTCCACAAGATGTGCCACCGGGATTACCACCTATTCGAGGGATTGAGCATCAGATTGACTTAATTCCCGGTGCATCGCTACCCAACCGTGCACCATACTGTACCAATCCAGAGGAGACGAAGGAGATTATGCGTCAAGTACAGGAGCTGCTCGACAAAGGTTATATACGCGAATCTCTTAGTCCTTGTGTTGTTCCTATCGTACTAGTGCCAGAAAAGGATGGTACGTCGCATATGTGTGTTGATTGCAGAGGCATTAATAATATTACTATTCGTTATCATCATCATGTTCCTAGGCTAGATGATATGCTTGATGAATTGAGTGCCTCTACAATATTCTCCAAAGTTGATTTGCGTAGTGGATACCATCAAATTCGTATGAAATTGGGAGATGAATGGCAAACAGCATTTAAAACTAAGTATGAATTATATGACTGGTTAGTCATGCCTTTTGGGTTAACTAATGCACCTAGTACTTCCATGAGATTAATGAACAAAGTTTTACGTGCTTTCATTGGACGATTTGTGGTAGTCTATTTTGATGATATACTGATTTATAACAGATCTTTGGAGGAACATTTGGAACATTTGCGTTCTGTTTTTATTGCTCTACATGATGCACATTTGTTTGGTAACCTTGGGAAGTGCACCTTTTGCACCGACCGAGTATCTTTTCTTGGCTATGATGTTACTCCACAGGGAATTGAAGTTGGTAAAGCCAAGATTGAAGCTATTGAGAGTTGGCCGCAGCCCAAAATGGTCACACAAGTGAGGAGTTTTCTTGGCCTCGCTGGATTCTATAGGCGTTTTATGAGAGATTTCTGCACCATTCTTGCACCTCTCAATGAGCTTACAAATAAGGATGTGCCTTTTGTTTGGGGTACTGCACAGGAAGAAAGCCTTCATAGTATTGAAAGATAAGTTGACACATGCTCCTTTACTCCAACTTCCTGATTTTAATAAGACTTTTGAGCTTGAATGTGATGCTAGTGGAATTGGATTAGGAGGTGTGTTATTACAAGATGGCAAACCTGTTGCATACTTTTCTGAAAAATTGAGTGGGCCTAGTCTGAATTATACTACTTATGATAAAGAATTATATGCTCTTGTTCGGACTTTAGAAACATGGCAACATTATTTATGGCCCAAAGAATTTGTTATACATTCTGACCATGAATCTTTGAAACATATTAAAAGTCCAGCTAAACTGAATCGTAGAGATGCTAAATGGGTTGAATTCATTGAGACTTTCCCTTATGTTATTAAACACAAGAAGGGTAAAGAAAATGTTATTGCTGATGCATTGTCACGTTGCTATACTATGCTTTCACAACTTGACTTAAAAATATTTGGTTTGGAGACCATCAAAGATCAATATGTGCATGATGCTGATTTGAAAGATGTAATGCGGAATTGTAAAGAACGAAGAACATGGAACAAGTTCGTCGTTAATGATGGATTTATGTTCTGTGCTAACAAGCTATGCATTCCAGCTAGCTTAGTTCGTCTTTTGTTGTTGCAGGAGGTGCAAGGAGGAGGATTAATGGGACACTTTGGCGTGAAGAAGACGGAGGACATACTTGCTACACATTTCTTTTGGCCAAAGATGAGACGGGATGTTGAGCGTTTTGTTGCTCGCTGCACTACATGTCAAAAAGCTAAGTCATGAGGCAATCCTCCTGCTTTATATATGCCTTTGCTTGTACCTGGTGTTCCTTGGGAGGATGTATCTATGGACTTTGTTTTAGGTTTACCTCGAACAAGAAGGGGAGGGATAGCATATTTGTTGTCGTGGATAGATTCTCGAAAATGGCACACTTTATACGATGTCATAAAAGCGATGATGTTGTTAATGTTGCTGATTTGTTCTTTCATGAAATTATTCGCTTGCATGGTGTGCCAAATACTATTTTTTCAGATCATGATACTAAATTTCTTAGCCACTTTTGGAGATGTTTATGGGCTAAGTTCGGGACTAAACTGCTTTTTAGTACTACTTGTCACCCCCAAACTGATGGACAAACTGGAGTAGTCAATAGAACATTGTCTACTATGCTTAGGGCTGTTTTGAAGAATAACAAGAAAATGTGGGAAGAATGCTTTCCTCATATTGAATTTGCTTATAATCGTGCATTGTGTTCTACTACTAAGATGTGCCCTTTTGAAATTGTGTATGGTTTCCTACCTCGTCCACCTATTGATTTGTTGCCTCTTCCATCTTCGGAGAAGGTTAATTTTGATGCTAAAGAACATGCTGAATTTATTTTAAAAATGCATGAGTTAACTAAGGAGAACATTGAGCGTATGAATGCTAAATATAAACTTGCTGGAGATAAAGATAGAAAACATGTTGTGTTTGCACCTGGAGATCTTGTTCGGTTACATTTGCGTAAGGATAGATTTCCTGATTTGCGCGAATCAAAGCTAATCCCACTTGTTTATGGTCCTTTTAAGGTGTTACAGAAAATAAATGATAATGCATATAAACTTGAGCTGCCTGCAGATTTTGGAGTTAGTACAACTTTTAACATTGCAGATTTGAAGCCTTATTTGGGTGAGGAAGATGAGCTTCCATCGAGGATGACTTCATTTCAAGAAGGGGAGGATGATGAGGACATCAATACCATTGTTACGTCCACAGCCCCTGCTACTATACATACTGGACCAATTACTAGAGCTCGTGCACGCCAATTAAATACCAGGTACTTTCTTTTCTTGGTAATTGATGCGAAGCATCCTTTGGTCATCCCCATGGACCTACCATCGTCTCACCAAGTGACAAGAGGACCCATGACACAAGCACGAGCTAGAGCTATCGAGACCGAGGTGACTTCTCTCCTTAGTGATATCACATATCATCCGCTACTACCTAAGTCTGAAATGTTGTGCATGATTAGGTACCAAGAAGACCCTCCCGAAGATGCACGTGAAGACGGAGAAGTCCCCAACTTCATGGATGAAGAGAACCTACGGAAGGAGTCAAGAACAGCTCCCAGGACCCAGACATCCGGCCATGACCCCGGACATCCGGTCCTTGGAGCATCACCCACAGCAGCCGCCCAGCCGCCAAGTACCTGGAGGCCCCGGACATCCGTCCCCAGCCCGGACATCCGGCCCAACCCGGAAATCCGGCCTGACGCCCGAAAATCCGGCGCCTCCTATCCAGAGAGCACCGAGGCCGACCTCCCCAGCCCGTACATCTGGCCCCCCAGCCCGGACATCTGGCTCCTCGGGAAGGCCCGAACATCCGGCCCGATGCCCGGACATCCAGCTCCATCTATCTGCGCACTGTAAAGGGCCGAGGCCCATGTACCCCTTCACCCACCTAGACTATATATACTCTTTGTCCTCCCTCTTTCTAGGGTTAGCAAAGTGATAGCTCATTGAGAAGCTTTGCTCTCCACTTGATCCCTTTCTCCTTAGGAGTTCACGACCTCGACGAAGAAGATCCCCTCAAGTGGATTCAAGATCCCTAACCGGAAGACCTTTAAGACCTCCTCACGGAGAAGAACGTGCTACTTGTATCATCCCTTGTTGATCTTGTATCTTGTATCTCTTTTGTGTTTCGAGGATCTAGCATATGTGTGACCGAATCTTGTTGCTTTGAGTGATTCTCTCGTGTTTTCCCTCGGGTTTCCCCCCGTGTTCTTCGTGTTCCTCATTGGGATCCGCTCCTTTCGTGAAAGATCGGGCTTCTAGGGTTCTACCCTACATCATCTTGGTATCATGAGCCACGTTGATCACGATTTCGGAGCCTCCCCTCTTTCTTTTCTAGCCTTGTTTTGTTGATTTTGTCCCAAATTCGAAAAATCCCCACAAAAATAGCCCCCCAATTTTTTTTGTGATTTCTTGGTGTGATGAAGTTTTGTTGGATTTGATCCACGGATTTCATGTGTTGAAGATAGATCTAGCCTTCCCCCATCTTTTCGCCAATTTCCATCCACAAAATCTCCCGAATTTGCCTCTTCCATGCGGAGTTCTTCGAGTTCGTCCATGGATCCAGAGCCCAGACATCCGGCCCAACTCCCGGACATCCGGCCCGCAAGCCCGGACATCCAGCCACTGAGAGCATCATTTCCAACCACCGCTCCATTTTCTGCCTCACTTTCGCCAAATTTTCATCTGGTGCCCACGTTCACTTCTGCAAACCACCTTCACTTCCGCATATCGCCAACACCACTTGCCCGCTACCAACTCCGACAATTTTGACACGTTTTGCTTTGAGAATTTGAGTTGGGGTTTCCGTTTCCTAACGCGTTTCGGCAACTTAGGGACGGTTCGCCATCATCATCACCGCCGCTCATCTTCGCCACAAGGTCGTCATCGACTTTGACCACGTCACCATCATCCGTCCGTGGCTTACAAACAACAAACATTTGACAGTAACCTCGACGACATCTTTGTCCAATCCTTGCCATTGCATTGATAACCCCATAGCCCATTTTGCGTAACTTAGCCATCGGGACTAGCCTTTGAGTATTGCCAGCAATGTGACTTGTGCACATTAGTGATCATTGCTCCCATTGCATACATACCATATCATCTTGGTACATATCTTGATGTCATATTTTGTGTCACAAAGTTGTCATTCGCATATACTCAATTCCTATCTTGGTTCGTGAAGTTTTGCATGAGAAAAGAGCTCAAAAGAGAAAGAGCCAATCAAGATTTTAAGAAAAAGGGAAAGATAAGCAAAGAGGTTATAAGCAAGAACCATAGCATCATACTACATTAAGATTGTCATACTCGATCATCTTGGATCATATCATCGGAAAACCATACATATATCATACTTGAAATATAAGTCGTTGCATTTTTGCTTAGTAGGTTGTGCACAAGTTTCATATCCGCCTATTGTGCAATCGTGCTAGCGTCTCTCTAGTGTTGTGCAACAAGAGCATTTTCGTGGATTCCACATTTTGGCTCATTCCTTGGTTGCATGACCCCATTTATCTATCCATGTGTGTGTGTTTCCATGTACCATATCTTGCTATTGGTCTACTTGTTGCATTTGCAAATTTCTGAATCTTTTCCAACATTATTGAAGCTCACTAATAATTGCATCTAATTTTGTGCACAATCCTAACCGAGCTACACCTTAAGCTTTTACTTGTGTAGGTGTGAGAAACCGACAAGAATTGGTACCAATTGTGCTATTTCCTTGTTACACATTTGAGTGATCATTGATCCATCTTCAACATGGTTCAAGGTACATTTGGTATAAGTTCTTCTCTTTCTCCCACTCACATATTTGCTTGGCATAATGGATAGGCCAAGTTCTTCTACCAACCCACTCTTCCTAGAGCAAGACAACGACCCCAACTACTACGTCACTAAGATCCACCTATTTGGCACACAACGAGCTTTGCATCAAGAACAACAAGCAATGAGCGACCGCATCGACAACCTCGCCACCGACTTGCGACTCTCCGAGCAACGTACAAGAGACTACTTTGACAACAAGCTCGATGAGCAAAAGCAAGAGAGCAATGCAAGGATGGATGAGATTCATGCCTTGTTGGTCAACTGCTCTTCTACCTCTTCGTCCTACTCAAGATGGAGCCGCTCGAGTCGACACTCCGACAACACCATCTCCGGCTCAAGTACTCCGACATCGAACACTCTTCGACGAGCCGCGCGTCAAGATCGTCAAGCAAATCACAATCCCCTACATGACACCGATCATCAAGAGCAACTTCGAGCGCAAGAGCATCGACATTGTCAACACCAAACTACATTCGCGCAAGCACAAGAACGTCAATGTCTACGCGAACAAGAAGAAGAGCCAGCGCGCCTACACCAAGACGAACAAGATGCCAAGGCACAATGTCAAGAACAACAACGGCGAGCAGCTCAATCACTTGAGGTGCAACGTGCACTCCACGACACAAGTCGCGCCGTTGCCGCACACAACCGCCATAGGCGCGGACAAGAAGAAGCACTTCGCGATGAAGTTCAAGAGAGGATTTATCAATCACGAGTGCATCCTCAAGTTCCACAAGCTCCTCCACAACTCGACAAGAACCACAAGTTCGCCAAGAGCAACTCGACAATGACAATCCTCCAAGACAAGAGCAACATGAGGTTGGCAACCCTCCTCGCCAAGAGCAACATGAGATTGTCAATCCTCCATGACATGGGCGTCATCATCCCCAACCCCAAAACAATGAAGAATAACGCTGCAGCAAGCTCAAGTTCACCATGCCCAAGTTCACCGAAAGCAATGATCCCGAAGAGTACCTATCATGGGCATTGAAGGTCAACAAAATTTTCCATTTGCACAACTATGAGGAAGAGAAGAAGATCGCTATGGCATCCCTTGAGTTCCAAGATTACGTCCTCATTTGGTGGGAACAAGTCATTGAGCACCGAGAGGCAAGAGGTGAACCTCCCATCACCACTTAGGATCAAATGAAGGATGTCATGAGAGCGCGCTTTGTGCCGAATTACTACAATCGCGACCTCTTCAAGAAACTCCAACTCCTCAAGCAAGGAACCAAGAGCGTTGAAGAATACTACAATGAAATGGAGATTGCCATGATAAGAGCTAACGTCACGGAAGACGATGAGCAAACTATGGCAGATTTCTTGAATGAACTCAATCATCCTATCAAGAAGATAGCCGACTTCCAACCTTACTCGAACCTCATCGAGCTAGTGCATCAAGCTACCAAGGCGGAACGTCAAGTGCAAGATGATTTCAAGTACGCCAAGTACTCTTCCAAGAGCTACGGCTTCTCCAACAACCAAGCTTCAACGACTCCAACACCTTCTACCTCAACCAAAGCTACCCCAAGCAACGGCGACAAGTCAAGCTACAAGAAAACTTTGACAACCTAAAGTCGTCCTCCTACTACAAGTAACTTCAAGCCAAGAGCTTCATCATCTACAACCCCAACCGATGAGACCGTCAAGACAAGTTCCATCAAGTGCTTCACATGCGGCGGCCAAGGCCACAAGTCCATTGAGTGTACCAACAAGCACACCATGATCCTCAACGACGACGGAACCTATGACTCCATGTGTCAAGAGGAAATGGACGCCCTTGTGCAAGTGGCCATGCACCGGCGCGTGAACAAAGATGAAGATGATCAAGTCTTTTGTGACGAGGATTAGAGCCCCGCTCTCATTGTCTCCAAGGTCTTGACACTTCAACATCAATAAGACGAAGACCAAAGATGCCATATCTTTCACACCAAGGCCGGCATCAATGGAAGGTCCGTGAAGGTCATCATCGATGGAGGGAGTTGTCATAACTTGGCAAGCGAAGAACTATGCTTCAAGCTCCAATTGGTCAAGATGAAGCACCCGCATCTCTACAAAGTACAATGGCTAAGCGACTCCGGCACTATCCAAGTCGAGCATATGGTACAAGTTTCCTTCAAGGTCGGAGCATACGAAGACACTTGGAGTGTAATGTCGTTCCGATGTCCGTTTGCCACCTCCTTCTTGGACGACCATGGAAATTTGACCGAGGTGTCATCCAAAATAGGCAAATGAATCATTATAGCTTCAAGACGAAGGGAAAGGAGTACGTGCTACGACCTATGTCGTCTCCAAGTCAAGTGATCGCCGACAAGCAAGCCACCCATCGTGGAGAAAATAGTGAGAGAGCGAACCACCCAAAAGAGAGTGAGTGCCTCCATGATGAGCGACAAGAAAAATCAAGTCCTATTTGCCACCAAAAGTGAGATGAGAGAACTGTGTGAGAACCCATCAAGTGTCATGCACTGTGTCCTTTTGTGCAAGGACGATGCACCAAAAGCTAACACCTCTCACAATCTACCTTTAGTGTTATCTTCTCTATTGCAGGAATTCCAAGACGTTTTCCCCCAATGAGCTACCTCCGGGTCTACCTCCACGACGAGGCATCGAGTACCGAATTGACCTCATCCCCGGAGCACCCTTTCCTAACAAGGCTCCCTACTGCATTAACCCCGAGGAAACAAAGGAGATCCAACGGCAAGTACAATAACTCATCGACAACGGCCATGTACGAGAAAGTTTGAGCCCTTGTGCCGTATCGGTAATCCTTGTCCCCAAGAAAGATGGTACATATCGCATGTGTTCCGATTGTCGTCCTATCGACGCTATTACCGTGCGTTATCGTTACCCCATTGCACACCTAAATGATATGCTAGATGAGCTTAGCGGAGCCACCATTTTCTGTAAGATTGACATTAAAAGTGGCTACTAACCAATACGCATCCAAGAAGGTGATGAATGGAAAACCGCATTTAAGACCAAATTTGGCTTATATGAATGGCTTGTTATGCCAATGGGTTTATCCGAAGCACCCGGTACTTTCATGAGAGTCATGCATTTTGTTCTTCGACCTATATTGGCATATTTGTTATGGTCTATTTTGACGATATTCTTGTTTTAGCAAATCGCTCAAAGATCATGTCACCCATCTTAGAACTGTGCTGCAAACCCTTAGGAAAGAGCGCCTTTATGCTAATATGGATAAATGCCTTTTTACTGTTGATAAGCTTGTTTTCATGGGTTTTCTTGTGTCTTCTAAGGGTGGTCATGTTGATGAATCTAAGATCAATGCTATTAAAACTTGGCCCCAACCAACCAACTTGCAACAAGTGCGTAGCTTCCTTGGTTTAGCCAGTTTCTACCATAGATTTGTGAAGGATTTTAGCACCATTGCATCTCCTTTACATGATTTGAGTAAGAAGAATGCACCTTTTGTTTGGGGACCATCTCAAGATAGCGCATTTAATGAGCTTAAGAATTTGCTTACTCATGCTCCCGTGCTTGCATTACCCAACTTTGACAAACCCTTTCTGATAGAGGCAAAGGTGTCCCGTCTTTCGATGATATGGTGGCTATCATTTTGGAGGAAGTCGACTTTGACGATCTGACTACGAACGTGCGAGGACGTCGCGCCTTAGCAATCGCTATACCAACTCCGAGAGGTTATTGATCACGCCGAAGCACGATCAACCTGACCACGAAGGTCTGTTTCCGGCAGGCAAACGAAGAACAAGTAAGAAACTAAGATTGCAATCTGGATATTGCGAATATAAGAGGAAAGCTTTATTGATCAAGGTGGGGTTCTGTGACGTCTTGGTCTGGTCGTTGAACACAAACGAAGTACGTGAAGTTGCAGCTATGGCGAACTTTTAATCTAAACAAAACCCAAAGTCTAAACGATGCCCTAAGGGTTGTATATATGGAGGAAGATGGGGGAAATTTCGTGGCCCTTGGAGGAGGGGTCCGAAACCAACCCTAACTCTTGTTTCCCCATACATACGGACTCTAAAAACGGCCTATATTCAAGTATTTCGAAATTACATGGGCCTGGCCCAATAATAAGGTGCCGCAGCACATAGAATAGCCTCTGGACAAAACTTATGAAGTGGCAACTTGTATATTTCGTCCAAGGCTTCATGCACTCATTATGGTGGCTTCAAAGTCCTGAAATCATCACCGGAACTCCGTTCTTGTTTCCCTTGCGCATGCCATCAACTCCATGCTTGTTCTTGCTCCAATGTTCATCCTTCTCCAAGCTAGGCCCTTCATTTGTAAGCAAAACAAATGTATCCAATTTAGGTAGCATCATATTCTCATGAACATTAGAATCATTACCAAGAAACGAAAGTACCTGGTAATTTAGTTGGCGTGCACGAGCTCTAGTAATTGGTCCAGTATGTATAGTAGTAGGGGCTGTGGGTGTAACAATGGTATTGATGTCTTCATCATCCTCCCCTTCTTGAAATGAAGTCGTCGTCGACGGAAGCTCATCTTCCTCACCTAAATAAGGCTTCAAATCTGCAATGTTAAAAGTAGGACTAACCCCAAAATCTGCAGGCAGCTCAGGTTTATATGTATTATCATTTATTTTCTCTAACACCTTAAAGGGACCATCAGCACGTGGCATTAGCTTTGATTTGCGCAAATCAGGAAATCTATCCTTACGCAAATGTAACCAAACATGATCTCCAGGTGCAAACACAATATGTTTTCTACCCTTATCTCCAGCAAGTTTATATTTAGCATTCATACGCTCAATGTTTTCCTTAGTTAACTCATGCATTTTTAAGATCAATTCAGCACGTTGTTTAGCATCAAAATTAACCTTCTCCGAAGATGGAAGAGGCAACAAATCAATAGGTGCACGAGGAAGGAAACCATACACAATGTCAAAAGGGCACATCTTAGTAGTAGAATGCAATGATCGATTATAAGCAAATTCAATATGAGGCAAGCATTCTTCCCACATTTTCTTGTTATTCTTCAAAACAGCCCTAAGCATGGTAGACAATGTTCTATTGACTACTTCAGTTTGTCCATCAGTTTGGGGATGACATGTAGTACTAAAAAGCAGTTTAGTCCCCAACTTAGCCCATAAACATCTGCAAAAGTGGCTAAGAAATTTAGTATCACGATCTGAAACAATAGTATTTGGCACACCATGAGAGCGAATAATTTCACGAAAGAACAAATCAGCAACATTAACAGCATCATCGCTTTTATGACATGGTACAAAGTGTGCCATTTTCGAGAACCTATCCACGACAACAAATATGCTATCCCTCCCCTTCTTTGTTCGAGGTAAATCTAAAACAAAGTCCATAGATATATCCTCCCAAGGAACACTAGGTACAGGTAAAGGCATATATAAACCATGAGGATTGATTCGTGACTTAGCTTTTTGACATGTAGTGCAGCGTGCAACAAAACGCTCAACATCCCGTCTCATCTTTGGCCAAAAGAAATGTGTAGCAAGTATATCCTCCGTTTTCTTCACGCCGAAGTGTCCCATTAATCCTCCTCCATGCGCCTCCTGCAACAAAAAAAGACGAATGGAGCTAGCTGGAATGCATAGCTTGTTAGTACGAAACACAAATCCATCGTTAACGACGAACTTGTTCCAAGTTCTCCCTTCCTTACAATTCTGCAATACATCTTTAAATTCAGCATCATGCACATATTGATCTTTGATGGTCTCCAAACCAAATATTTTAAAATCAAGTTGTGAAAGCATAGTATAACGACATGACAATGCATCAGCAATAACATTTTCTTTACCCTTCTTGTGTTTAATGACATAAGGGAAAGTCTCAATGAATTCAACCCATTTAGCATGTCTACGGTTCAGTTTTGCTTGACTTTTAATGTGTTTCAAAGATTCATGATCAGAATGTATAACAAATTCCTTGGGCCATAAATAATGTTGCCATGTTTCTAAGGTCCGAACAAGAGCATATAATTCTTTATCATAAGTAGAATAGTTCAGACTAGGCCCACTCAATTTTTAAGAAAAGTATGCAATAGGTTTGCCATCTTGTAATAACACACCTCCTAATCCAATTCCACTAGCATCACATTCAAGCTCAAAAGTCTTATTAAAATCAGGAAGTTGGAGTAAAGGAGCATGTGTCAACTTATCTTTCAATACCGTGAAGGCTTCTTCCTATGCGGTACCCCAAACAAAAGGCACATCCTTCTTTGTAAGCTCGTTGAGAGGTGCAGCAATGGCGCTGAAATCTCTCACAAAACGCCTATAGAAACTAGCGAGGCCAAGGAAACTCCTCACTTGTGTGACCGTTTTGTGTTGCGGCCAACTCTCAATAGCTTCAATCTTGGCTTTAAAAACTTCAATTCCCTCTGGAGTAACAACATAGCCAAGAAAAGATACTCGGTCGATGCAAAAGGTGCACTTCCCAAGGTTACCAAACAAACGTGCATCACGTAGAGCAATAAAAATAGCACGTAAATGTTCCAAATGTTCTTCCAAAGATTTGTTATAAATCAGTATATCATCAAAATAGACTACCACAAATCGTCCAATGAAAGCAAGTAAAACTTCGTTCATTAGTCTCATGAAAGTACTAGGTGCATTAGTTAACCCAAAAGGCATGACTAACCACTCATATAAACCAAACTTAGTTTTAAATGCTGTTTTCCATTCATCTCCCAGTTTCATACGAATTTGATGGTATCCACTACGAAAATCAACTTTGGAAAATATTGTAGAGCCACTCAATTCATCAAGCATATCATCTAGCACACATACGCGATGTACCATCCTTTTTAGGCACAAGTATAATAGGAAAAGCACAAGAACTAAGAGATTCGCGTATATAACCTTTGTCGAGCAACTCCTGTACTTGATGCATAATCTCCTTCGTCTCCTCTGGATTGGTACGGTATGGTGCACGGTTGGGTTGCGATGCACCGGGAATTAAGTCAATTTGATGCTCAATCCCTCGAATAGGTGGTAATCCCGGTGGCACGTCTTGTGGAAAGACGTCGGTGAACTCCTGCAAAATGTTAGTGACAGCAGGGGGCAAAGAGGAAGGCACGTCCTCGAATGAAAATAATGCCTCTTTGCACACAAAAGCATATGAAACAGATTTGCTGAAATCTAGCTCATTAATATCAGATTTTGTGGCAAGTAAATATGCACTTTTCAATTTAATTTTAGAAGCAACACTAGATGGTTTATTATTAGGTTTCATTTGTTGCTCAAATTCTTTTGCCACAATCTGATTTTCACTCTTATTTTCCTTCTGTTTTGCTTTATTAGCTCTATTAATATCATCTTTCAGAATGGAATCAAGAGTCATAGGAAGCAAAGTAATATTTTTATCCTTATGAACAAGAGTATACTGATTGTTTCTACCATGGTGTACAATTTTTTTTTATCAAATTGCCATGGTCTACCAAGTAATAAGGAACATGCTTGCATGGGTACCACATCACAAACATAATCAGCATATGCAGAGATACTAAAATGCACACGAACAGTACGTGTTACCTTAACCTTGCCGCTGTTGTTGAACCATTGGATGTAGTAAGGACGTGGATGTGGTCTCGTGGTGAGAGATAGCTTCTCCACCATCTCCATGCTAGCCAAGTTGTTACAGCTCCCTCCATCTATGATGACGTGAACAGAACGTTCCTTCACAACTCCCTTTGCATGGAACAAATTATGCCTCTGATTTTGCTCAGCTTGTGTGACCTGCACACTCAAAACACGTTGAGCAACTAAACATTCATACCTGTTAGCATCTTCAGGAGCCATGTATTGCGTCTCATTTTCAGAATCATCTCCACCGTGTTCTTCACGTGTAATAAGAGCCAAAGTCTCCTCATCATAGTCACTAGCGGACTCATAACCACCATCCTCAGTAGCAATCATCACACGCTGAGATTTGCATTCTCTCGCATAATGACCTCTTCCCTTACAACAACGACAAATAATATCACTTGTGTGCCCTGTTGATGCCATGGAAGAAGAGCTATGTACAGGCCCGGCAGGTGTGCTCTTGGAAGATAGTGGTGGTTGTGCCTGCTTTCTTGTATCACGGTTGGAGGTGGCACCTGATGGAGGTGCTGGTGCAGTGGAAGTAGAGGATGCACATGGTGTCCATGATGAAAGTCGACCTACAGAAAAGTTAGTTCGCGCCAATGCCTGTCGATCCTGCACTTCACGTTCAGCTTTACAAGCAAGATGGAATAAACGAGTGATATTATTATACTCCTTATACCCAAGAATGGTCTGAATGTCTCTATATAATCCACCCATAAAATGTGCAAGCATAGCTTCATTCTCCTCAACAATACCACATCTAATCATGCCAGTTTGTAATTCCTGATAATATTCTTCTACAGAATTATTTCCTTGTCTTAAACGCTGCAATTTTTGAAGCAGTTCACATTGATAGTCTGGTGGAACCCAACGAGTACGCATAGCAGTTTTGAAAGCAGCCCAAGTAGATGGAATAGGATATAATCTACAATGTTCAGACCCCCAAACACATGCAAAACTAGTAAAAGCACAAACAGCAGCAGGAACACGTCTCTCCTCAGGATATTGTAAACATGTAAAACGTTGTTGAGTTTCTAACTCCCAAGTAAGATATATATGAGGAACATATCTACCCTCAAATGGTGGAATATTCAATTTTAGTTTAGGAAGATGGTCATGAGCTTGTACCTTAGGTGGTGCAGCCCTACCGTTGCGATGATATGCATGAGGACGACATGGTGGTGGTGGTGCTGGTGGTTGCACGTAGTTCTGATTTTGATCAACCTCATCCTCGTAATGGTCCTCCACCTCTGCAGTAGCAGCAGGAGCTACAGAAGCATCAACAGTATGTACAGCGGCACCAGAAGTTTGACCAGGCTCAAGGGGAACACGCTGTGCTCATCCCACTTGATTTGGAAGGCGATATTGTTGTTGTTGTTGTTGTTGTTGTTGTTGTTGTTGTTGTTGTTGTTGTTGTTGTTGTTGTAGAGGTGCGATAGGTGCAGCAGGCGGTGGTTGTGGAAGAGGTGAGCAATTCATTAAACTTGTTATCGAGCTTTGTTTCGAACGCCTTCTCAATGCCATCTATCTTCTCCATGGCCTCTTCAAATCTGTTTAGCACATCTTCCACCTGTCCACTCATCATTTGCTAAAAACTTATCATGTAACTCTTTGTTCGTCATGTTCTCCCAGCCAGTCTCGTCGGCTTGTGATCCTGTCATGGTTAGCAGCAATAGAAATTCACAAGAATATGATCCTACAGACTACTAGGAAGCGGTGGCAGTGGTGTGGTGGATAGTCACAAATCCGTCAAGCGAATCTCAAATTCTTACCAGTTCTTACCAAGCAGCAGGTGGTGATCGGCAACCGTTGAGGTCAAAACTCGCAAAGCTTGGATAGAGCAATTACTAAGGAGAGTCAAATGCACGGCGTAGATGTATGTGGAACTGGGAAGGCTTATAATATGGTAGCAAAAAAGGTCAGCAATAATCAATTCAGAGATGCAAAGTTGAATAAACGCTCAACGACGGTACCGTGCTGGTCCTAGGCTAGACCGTGCTAGAGACGCGAGCCTAGAACACTAACAAAATCACGGCGCTGCACGTAAACAAGGGAGGAGCACACTCTGAATTTTTTTTCACTTTTTTCGGCACTTTTTTGCCCTCTTTTTTTTGCTCCGCAACAATTTTTTTTCGAAAAAGTCTACAAATGGCCTAAAAACTGCCTAGCCAGAATTTTCCAGACTTACTTTTTTTTTACTGGAACTATTTTTCTTGTACGGGTAGCACGAAAGTTCGGGAGTCCTACTCTGTCAGGACTAGGAGTATGGCGTGATATGGAAATCCAAAACAGAGTAACAAAATACTGGACTCGGACTGGTGGCGGAGATGAATCTGGTGGAACTCAGACTGGTGGCGGAGATATATCTGGTGGAACTCGGACTGGTGGCGGATATATGTTGCAGGTGGACTCGGATTGGCATGATGGCGGCGGATATGTGGTGGTGTATATGGACTTGGATGGGCGGTGAATATGTGGTGGTGGTATATGGCAGCGGCGATGAAGTTGGTGCGGTGGTGGTATATGGCAGCAGCGATGATGATGATGCGATGGTGATATATGGCAGCGGCGACGTGACAACATGTGAACAGAACTCGAAACTCTAAAGGACTAGACGCTAAGACCAGCAACTTGACACGACGATGCAACCGCAAATTCAACAAAGCAAATACAGAAAAGATTATGCAAAGGCTCAGATTGGTTCGGATATGATGAACTAACCCTAATTTTTTTGGCTTTTTATGGACTGTAGGTATGAAGAACAGACTCGATCTAAACTACGAAAAACTGTAAAATCTCACCGAGCAACCTAGAAATCTGATACCACTTGATAGAGGCAAAGGTGTCCCGTCTTTCGATGAGATGCTGGCTATCGTTTTGGAGGAAGTCGACTTTGACGATCCGACTACGAACGTGCGAGGATGTCGCGCCTTAGCAATCGCTAAACCAACTCCGAGAGGTTATTGACCACGCCGGAGCACGATCAACCTGACCACGAAGGTCTGTTTCCTGCAGGCAAACGAAGAACAAGTAAGAAACTAAGATTGCAATCTGGATATTACGAATATAAGAGGAAAGCTTTATTGATCAAGGTGGGGTTCTGTGACGTCTTAGTCTGGTCGTTGAACACAAACGAAGTACGCGAAGTTGCAGCTATGTTGAACTTTTAAGCTAAACAAAACCCAAAGTCTAAACGATGCCCTAAGGGCTGTATATATGGAGGAAGAGGGGGGCGGAATTTTGTGGCCCTTGGAGGAGGGGTCCCAAACCAACCCTAACTCTTGTTTCCCCATACATACGGACTCTAAAAACGGCCTATATTCAAGTATTTCGAAATTACATGGGCCTGGCCCAATAATAAGGTGGCGCAGCACCTAGAATAGCCTCTGGACAAAATGTATGAAGTGGCATCTTGTATATTTCGTCCAAGGCTTCATGCACTCATTATGGTGGCTTCAAAGTCCTGAAATCATCACCGGAACTCCGTTCTTGTTTCCCTTGCGCATGCCATCAACTCCATGCTTGTTCTTGCTCCAATGTTCATCCTTCTCCAAGCTAGGCCCTTCATTTGTAAGCAAAACAAATGTATCCTATTTAGGCATCATCATATTCTCATGAACATTAGAATCATTACCAAGAAACGAAAGTACCTAGTAATTTAATTGGCGTGCGCGAGCTCTAGTAATTGGTCCAGTATGTATAGTAGTAGGGGCTGTGGGTGTAAGAATGGTATTGGTGTCTTCATCACTTTGAAATTCATTGCGATGCTAGTGGTAATGGCATAGGGGGCGTGTTAACGCAAGAGAAGCGCCCAATTGCTTACTTTAGCGAAAAACTTTTCGGAGCGCAACTCAATTACCCCATCTATGACAAAGAGCTATATGCTTTAGTGCGAGTTTTGCATGAATGGGAACATTATCTTCGCCCTCATGAATTTGTCATCCATACCGACCATGAAACGCTGAAGTATCTTAAGGGACAAACTAAGTTGAACAAGCGTCATGCTAAGTGGAGTGAATTCATTGAGTCATTTCCTTATGTCATCAAGTACATCAAAGGTAAGGAAAACGTTGTGGCGGATGCGCTTTCCCGTCGATGCATGCTTGTTACCCAACTTGAATTGAATGTCATTGGTTTTGAGCACATCAAAGACTTATTTGCGCATGATCCTACTTTTGCTATTCCTTATGCCAAATGTTTGACGCATACGTCTTGGGAACGCTATTACATCAAAGATGATTATCTTATG